>NC_070601.1:3237388-3329576 GCF_027409825.1 Scomber japonicus
GCTGGCAACGGTTAAACCTTTTGCACCTGCTTCACCCTGTGCTGTGCTGACATCCCTCTACTGTTTCTTCCTTTTTTCTCTCTCTTTTTTTTTTACATATATATATTTATATATTTAAGAAGAGGTTTTGAGAAGCTGCTTTAAGAATAAATCCAAAAAACACCCCCCCCCCCCCCCCTCTCTCTCAACCTCCACCACCACTACTACAATCTTCACCTGAATGGTAATGAAATCAGCCAATTTAGCCTGAAACATAAAGTTGGGGGGCTCGGATGGATGGCATCGAAGCATGCACTCAGAAGTGGGCTTCAAAGGAGTGAGAGAAAGAGAGAGAGAGAGAGAGAGAGAGGGAGAGAGAGAGAGAGAAAGAGAGAGCGGCACGGCGGCGTGAGGGGAGAAAGTTCCAGAGAGGAGGGCAAATCTGTAAAGCGCTGGAGCTGAGAGGGAGAGCTAGTCACCTCATCAGGCGTAGATTTTACAGCCCCCGTTGCCCTAATCCTGACAAGCCGTCTGCCATTAGGGAAGCTGCACCTCCCTCACCACCTCCGACCTCCCTCCCTCCTTCCTCTTCAACTTCTCTCCCTGTGTGTGCTACCCTCGCTCCAGAGAGAGAGAGAGAGAGAGAGAGAGAGAGAGAGAGAGAGAGAGAGAGAGGGGAGGAATTTCATCTGGCTGTTGGAAGATGTCACGCAGAGGATGAGGGGATGTGAGGGTATTTATTTGATTAACTATGATGATGATGGTGATGATGATGAGGAAGAGAGTGAGGAGGCCACTGTGCATGGTAGATGATTAGGACTTTCTCTCTCTTTCTCTCTCTTTCACTCACTCTCACACACACACACACATATATATATACTGTTTCTGTTTGTTTTCTAAGTGGGATCTAAATCAATATTCCAACTCCAGGAGCCTTCAAAGGCAGCCAAAAGTAGCCAAGTGAAAATACTTGTTTGGGAAACAAGCAATCGAAGCACAGGAGCATCAGATTTTTTGGTTTCAAAACAAAACAACAAAAAAAAATATGATTAAGGAAGCTCAGACGAACACAGACAGACACAAACACACAAACAATGCCACGCAACAATCCATATTTGGGGTTTAATTAATTGCTTAATGCCAATAATATTGCTGTAATGTGATGCTAATTACGGGGTAATTATGTAAACGATGGTTAACTATGATGATCAACGCTCAAATTAGCATTCAGATCATTTCAGCGAAGGGCCCACCTCTCATAATTGCATTAAAAGATGAACACAACTTTGAAATGCAAGCAAGAAGAACCTCCTTTTTTCTTTTTTTTCTCCTTTTTTTTATGATGATGAAAATGTGCATGGGCCCTGACACACACACACACACACACACACACACACAACTTTCACTCCACCTCTGTATTTTTTTTTTTTTTTTTTTTTACAGGCAGAATCCACAGAAACATCTGTTAAGTAGGAGCAAATGTCAGCTAATTATTTCACCAAAGCATGTTTTTAATTGATCAACAGGGGAACAGCTGTAGAGCGGGTTCTCGCGTCACGGCGCTCGGCGGATGAAGACTGAGGCGAGGGGGCTGGGAAGAGGAGGAGGAGGAGAGAGGAGGATAGAGGAGGATAGATGAGGATAGAGGAGGGAGGGGTGTTTTCTCTGAGACAAGAGAGCATTGAACCCTCCACCCTCCACCCCTTCAAACCGCTGAGAAAAAGGTTTGACCCACCGCTGTAATTAATTATTTCAGCTGAACCCAAAAGTGCCAACCTGTGAACGACGCCTCGGTGGAGTCAGGGGACGAGCGCTGGTGTTAAACCTCGATCAAACAGATATTAACAAGTTCACATTATACGCACCAATCCCGAAAACACACAGTGGAACAAAAGGTTTAATGCATCTCAGTTCAAACAGAATATTTCACTTCAGAGGCATTTTTGGACACTTTGATTAGTGCAGGATCGCCGCTTTATATGTTCAAATGGACCTTACATCTATAGTAATTCATCACTTTGAAGCACTTCTATTGGAGCTCATAAGGATCTCACTTCTACTGGTTACCTAAAAAGCTTTATTTCCTGTTCAAATCAGCTATTTGCAACTGGACGCTACGTCTGAGAACTTTCTGCTGCTAGTTCGGCGTCTAGCTTGGCGGCGAGCTCGGCTGCTAGCTCGGTTGCTGGCTCGGTGGCTAACTTGGTTGCTAGCTCGGCGGCTGACTCGGCTGCTTGCTCGGCGGCTAACTCAGCAGCTAACTCGGTTGCTAGCGTGGCGGCTATCTCGGCTGCTAGCTTGGCGGCTAACTCGGTTGCTAGCTCGGCGGCTAACTCAGTTGCTAGCGTGGCGGCTAGCTCGGCGGCTAACTCAGCTAACAGGCTAACTGTAGACTGTAGTAGTAGTAGTGTATGCTGAATGTATTTATATCGCTGCAGCAGCAGTGGCGCGTTGAATGTCACACAATCCAAACTTTTTGAGAATATCAGGCTCACGAAATCTCCAAAACCAAATTTGCATTAATAAAGGTTCAGTTTTCAAATTCACATACGGTTTGGGTCAAATTTGACTGATTTTTAACAGTTAACAGCTGTAGAAACACCCCAAATTTTTGTCCATTGAGGTTGATCTGGGTCAAATTTGACTCATATCCAATAATAATGGCTTTTAGATTCACCTGAGTGGGTCAAATCAAGGAAAATAGTGATTTAAAAGAATGTTGAAACTGTGTATTTTTTGCCCAGGTTGCCACAGAGACTATGCTATGTTATATTTTCATATATTAGGTCAAATAGGACATGATATTGTGTGATATTAGGTGTTTTAAAACCTAAAAAATACAGTTTATCTGCTCTCTGAAACAGGATATGGTGGATATGAGTCAGTGGATATACAATATAAACTTGATGTAAGGGTTATTTTATTTATATCATGTTATTTATGGTCTTAAAGGTTGAAGTCAACAGGTGAAGCAGGAGCTCTGTTCTCACAATGCCATAAAAACCACCAGGAGGCCTTTCGTATTAAAGGTGTTGACTGTGTAACATATGCTCTGAGTTTTCATTCAGAGGAAAACACACAAACAGCGACTAGGGCGATCACTTCCAGGTAAGTCTGTCTCATCGGTGAAACACGCTTGACATGTCAGGAGCCGCCGATTAGTCGTGAGCTGAGCTGTTATTTCGTTTTTTTTTTATTCAGAGGAGGAAGAGCAGAGTTGTTGTTTTGCTCCTATTTCTGTCACATCCAGGTAGGAGAATCAGGGAGAGGTGAAGGCCTGAAGAGACACACAAATCTGGGTTAACCTCCGCAAAACGCTGTCCCTCCAGGCTGGTTGAGGGAGCCTGTTACATTGCGTACCTACCCTTTATCCTCCGACGTTACTGCCAGACTTTAACATCGCCAAACAAATATAGCTGCGGGCGCTTTTTACACAAAAAGTGTGTCACGAATAATCAGCAAGAAAAACGCACAAAAAAAAAAAAAAAATCCACTGGCAAAACTGTCGCATTGGAAGTATTTCTATGTATGACACACATTTAAAGCAATTGCTCCAGTTATTTCAACAAGGAGATGGGAGATAGTTTGAATTTTTAGACATTTTGGAGATGACCTACTGTCAAAAGACTATAGGTATGAGTAGTGGTGTGTAGCTAATGAACAGCTTAGTGAACTTTTATCATGTATATATAAAGCTTCAAGGAGAATTGATTGATTTTTTTTGGCCATTTCCGACATAAAACTGATATTTACCCTGATAATGATGTAAAACAGTTGCTTATTTACACATTCAGCAGATATAAGGTGACTTTAGTTGAGTAAAGTCCGGAGATTTGATCACTAGAAGCAAAGGTGAGACTGAATCAAAACCATAAAGTTGTGGGCGGCTGAAAGAAACTAAAACACTACAAATGAGCTCTTTAACATTAGACATATTTATCTAATATAAAAAAAATAAAAAAAATAAAAAATCAAATGCAGCTTTAAAGTATCTGCTGTAATAAGCTCTATAGTTTTATTCTGGGAATCCACTAGAGTTCAAAAAACACTGAATTGAAAAACACAGTGAAGTCGTGCAGATGAGCAGATGACCATATAAAGGAATCTGTCACAAGCTGACATCATCTTGAGCTTACAGTAGAAAAAAAGCACAGGAAACGGAGCATTCAAATCAGTCTGAAGCTGCAAGATTTGCATGTTTATCTCATTATTTGGCAGTTTTTCTATGTTTAAAATGAAATTAAAGCATTCAAACACCATATTTCTATGATTGAAAACAAGGAAAAAGCATAATAAGTCTGCTTTAATAATGCAAATTGTGCTCTATGTCCAAAGGCAGCTAAAAAAATTATTATTAGTTCAAAATGAATCCACTTAAATAAATAAAAAAATACCTTAGATATGTTTTTTTCCCCCTTTCTACCTTCTGTACCGTATGCCACTGCACACCCAACTCCCCTGCTGAGCCTTCCTTATAAGAGAAATATTCACTTCTGAGTTGCTGTGGTCAACTTTCTCCATGTTTCTTCTTCACAGCCGGGGTAGATGAAAAAAAAAAAAGAAGAAAGATGAGGAGAAGGAAGAGAAGAGAGAAATCTTTCAACTGGCAGCAGTATGGACTAGAGGAAGCTCAAGCATGACTAAAAAGTACATTCACCGCTAGTCAGTGAATTTTGCTCCCTATTTGTCACTGCCACCTTGGAGAGCAGTAAGCATTAATAATACATGGGAGCTGGGGGAATCTATTAGAGGCTACCCTTGCGGAGAGGAATCAGACGGAGGGCTGGGTGCTGGAGCTGTTAGGAAAAGGGAGTGCAAAGGGGTCGGGTTGGGAGACAAGAGAGATAGAGAGGAACAGAAAGCCTGGGTGCTCCAACCATGCCCCTCTTATTTATTGAAGGAAGGAGGGAGGAAAGGAGGAGGGAGGAGGGAAGTGTTGGAGGTGTCAGGTGTGGCTCATGTGATGCATCATCGGAGAGAGAGAGAGGAAGAAGGAGAGGATAGAGAGGATGAGAGAGCTCCGTGGTGAGAGGAACCTCAGGACATGGATGTAATCGAGTTCATTGATCAAATAGAGAAGGAGGAGGGAAATGAAAAAAATAAAAATAAAATAGTGGACACGCTGTTACCTAACTGTGCGTTCAAGCAATTCAACAAACTACTAGAAGAAGAAGTCCGCTCAGAGAAGCTGATTCTAACCTCAGCTACCTTTTATTAAACACTCACCACTGCCTGCACTTAAAGTAGAAGTGCTTTTCAAGAGAGCGAGAGAAGCAGAAATATCATTTTGTAGTAAAAATTTACAAAAAATACACTTATTTTGAGCCAAAACTACTAATTATAACAATGCTTTCATAGAGTAAATTGCAGCAATAGCACATATCAATGCTCATTTATTCATTTTAACCCTTACCTACATGTTAAAAGGTCAAATTTTACCCATTTTCTTTACATTTAAGAGCTATAAAATCACTTTTAAACATTTATTTTAGCTGGATTTCTACCCACAATATATTTTTGTGCAGCTAATATACAAAAAATACACTTATTTTGAGCTAAAACTACTAATTTTAACAATGCTTTCATAGAGTAAATTGCAGCAATTGCACATAACAACACTGATTTATTCATTTTAACTCTTATATACATGTTAAAAGGTCAAATTTTACCCATTTTCTTACATTTAAGAGCTATAAAAACACTCAATGTGACCCACAATATATTTTTTGTGCAGCTAATATATATTTTTATTTATGCAAATGTATAAGTTTAACCTGTTTAACCAAAAATCTGCATTCAAACATGTTCTTGTGCTCATTATAAATAATAATATAGTAACATAATGCATAAAATAGTGTCTTTTTTTTACATCAGATTAACCAATTTATGGATGTGAATTGACATAGAGAGTAATTATGAGTTAGAATATGAACAGTATGTAAAGGGTTAACAGCCAAAGCAGCTAAATCAAACTTCTATTATCACATTAATAGCATTGTGTTGTTTGGTGTGTGATTAGATTAGGACATTTTCTCTCTAGACAGGAAAACCCCTTTGCTTCTCTGTGCTGCCACACACTCTTACCCCCCCCTTTACCCCCCACCCCCTCCCCCACCTCTCTTATATTTTGGCCAGGTCTGAGCACTTTGTGGTGGTGGGAGGGCGTTAAAAAAGAAAAAAAGAAAAAAAGAAAAAGTGGACCATTTGTTGCTTCAGATGTGCTGCTAATCCTTTGATCGAACCTCTTATGCTCTTCAAACTTGCGACCGGGGCCAAGCTACTAATGAAATTCTGAGGCCCGGCAGATAGGCCTCGAGCCGGAGCGTGACAGAGTCCATCTGGTGTGCTAAAGTCCCCCTCTGCTCTCAAAACGCACTGCTCAATGCAACTCTATGGGATCACTTTTAAGTGTTTCTGCTGTATTAAGAGCTGCTGCACCCTTAGGGGCCCGACACCGCTCCACTCTCCGCTCTCACCTGAGATTTAACACCACTTTAATATTTATTCTGCTTTTTAATACTAATACGAATATGAATAAGTCATCATCGGAGTTGCTACATTAGAATAAAACTAACATTACTCATGACTGTCAGCTTGCCCAACAATACATTTTTCATCGTGAGCCACCTGTTCAGATTTGGAGGGAAACCTGCTGGACTGCTTTACGGCACTAAACAGGGGGAGGGCGCTGTGACAGCAGATGGTGGAAGGAGTGAAAGACTTCCAACATGGCCGTCATGTTCAGCCACACAAAAAAAAGGAGAAAAAAAAAGAAAGAAAAGAAAGAAAAGAAACAGAAAAGGAAAAAAAAAAGTAAGGAAATCGAGCAACAGGGCTTATGAGTTTGTTAAAGCTTCATCGTCGGCTTTATTGAGTCTAATCTTATATATTGGCTTTAATTTAAGGCGGTATTTGACACAAAGGGCTCATATGATTAGAGTTGGGTAATGTTTAAACTTTTCTGATACTAGTATGCATGTTATACTTGAGTTTAGGTACCGATATTTTAAAAAATGCACTTTTTCATGTGTTACTTTGAGAGATAGCATTTTTTTTACTGCAAAAAGTTTTATTTTGAAATCAGAAAAGGAGCCAAACTTTTCAAATGTCGACTGCTAAACGTTTAAATAGAATCAGCTTGTATTATAGTTTGTTTAAAATACACATTAAATTATCAAAAAGTCCAATTCTGAGTCTGTTTTTGGCTACACTACTAAAGCATTTAGTATGGAGAGAGAAAAAAAAACATATTTTGAGCCAAAACCACAAATTTTAACAATGGCGATTGCGAAAAAAGCCATATTTTAGAGCTATTATCTTATTTCTAACTGCAAACCATCCATTTATTCATTTATACTGGCTCATATGATTAGAGCTGGGTATTCTTTAAACTTTTCTGATAATAGTGTGCACGCTATACTTGAGTCTATGTACAGATATTTAAATAAAAATGCATTATTTGAAGAGATAACATCCTTTTTACTGCAAACCCATTCATATTTAAATCAGAAAAGCAGCAAAATGGTTCAAATGTTAACTGTTAAAATGTTTAAATACAATCAGCTTGTATTAAACTCACATTAAATCATCAAAAAGGTCAAAGAAACTGAAGAAAAGTCAAATTCTGGGCCTGTTTTTGGTTACACTATTAAACCATTTTGTATGGAGAAAAAATAAAATTACAAAAAATGTTATATTTTAGAGCTATTATCTTGTTTTAACTGCAAAATCATTCATTTTTAAATCAGAAAAGCAGCTAAATTGTTCAAATGTTAACTGTTAAATGTTTAAATAGAATCAGCTTGGATTATAGTTTGTATAAAAAATCACTTAAACCATCAAAAAGGTCAAAGAAACAGAAGAAAAGTCCAATTTTGAGCCTTTTTTCTGCACCTGTGATATTTTGGCAGCTTGATGAAAACTTTTAGCTCCTGCAGAAATAAAGAAGAACTTGTAGAGATTGCAAACCTCGATGACCACGACTCAGAAATATATATATATATATATGACACGACTGGAAATATCTGGAAGGTAAAGCATCCTTTCATATTTGTGTAACATCCAAAAAAAACCCAAAACACACACACACACACACACACACACACACACACACACACACACACACACACACACACACACACACACACACACACACACACACACACACACACACACACACTGACAGACCTGTGTGGGAACCCTGATCTGACGGCTAGCGTGTGTTTGAAAACATGCCTGGTTGCACTGACCCGATCCATACTACACAAACACACACACTGAAATACACACACTGAAAAACACACACACACACACACCTCTCCTCGGCGCCTGAGAGGATGAAACACACACACACACACACAAACACACACATATATACACACAGCCTTACATGCAAGGATGCGTGTCGATGCGTTTGCTAACACACAGAGAAGAGAGTGTAGGGGAGCCTTATGCACACACACACACACACACACACACACACACACACACACACACACACGCACACACACACTTAACCATACAGTTTCTTATGCCTGTAGGAAAAAGACAAGAAACAGCAAACCACCTGCTGTGAACTACACATTCATTCTGTTTGTATTTTCTTCAGTTTGCTGAACTTGCTCTATTGATGTGCCGTTTGTCTACTTTCTCTCCACTTTTCAAACTTACTTCAAAAAAAAAAAAAAGCTTTACGCTGTCTGCTTCCCTCTCGGTTTGGTTTCCATTAACAAAGCAAGCTCTCTCTCTCTCTCTTTCTCTCTCACACAACACATGAGGGTCCAAACTGTAGTGAAAGGGCCAGGGGATGACTGTGGGCAGATTGTTAAAAATATCTATTAATTATATCCATCTGATGTGCTTGGTTTTTTTATCTTCTTTATTTATTTTTCTTCTTGGTAGATAAAGTACATCAGTGAATATCCGCAGCCCCGAGCTTACAAAAAATGCTCGAAATAGGTGATTTTTTTTTTTTTTTTTAAGGATTTAAGGTCGACAGTTTACAATGTACTTCATATAATGATAAGAGCTTAAGTTAGTTGAACTGTGCTGCTATATTTTGGTGATTTTTGGTGATATTTAGTCAAATTTAGACAGTTTATTGCCAAAAAATAGAGTTAATTGATCTTTACAGGATCACAAACATATTTCTAATACACTTCTGAGTCTTATAAAAACTATATTTAACACTTAAAAAACTGTGCTTAATACTTCATATATTGAGAACACCTTAAGTTAGTTGAACTGTGCTGCTATATGTTGGTGATTATTGGTGATATTTAGTCAAATTTCGACAGTTTCTTGCCAAAAATAGGGTTAACCTTCCTGTTGTCCTCGAGTTCAGGAAGGAAGGGAGGGAGGAAGGGAGAATGGAAGGGAGGAAATTAGGAAGGAAGGAAAGGAGGAAGGAAGGGAGGAAGAATGAAGGTAGGAGAGAGGGAGGAAACAAGGAAGGAGGGAGGGAGAAAGGAAAAGAGGAAGGAGAGAGGATGGAAAGGAGGATGGAAGGAAGGAAAGGAGGGAGGAAGAAGGAAGGTAGGAGAGAGGGGGAGGAAACAAGGAAGGAGGGAGGGAGAAAGGAAAAGAGGAAGGAGGGAAGGAAAGAAGTAGAGAGGGAGGAAGGGAGGATGGAAGCAAGGAAGGGAGGAAAGGAGGGAGGAAGAAGGAAGGAGGAAGGAAGGAAAGGAGAGAGGAAGAAGGAAGGAAGGAGAGAGGGAGGAAACAAGGAAGGAGGGAGGGAGAAAGGAAAAGAGGAAGGAGAGAGGGAGGAAAGAAGGAACAGTCAAAACAGACGGGGTCAATTTGACCCGGGAGGACGACAGGAAGGTTAATTGATCTTTACAGGATCACAAACATGATCCTAATACACTTCTGACATTTATATTTAATATATTTTATATGTTATATATTGATTTTACTAGTGGTGAGTGAGTCTTTGTTATTTACTTAAATTAAATAATACTTTTTTCAATTCATATAAACCAAGAATAAAAGATCTATTATTCATATTTCTTCTTTTTTGAAGTTGTAGTTTTTAAAGTAACTAAATCTATCCCTGTTTTTTTATATATATAAATGTGTTTTTAAAGCAGCATACTGTATTACCACCATAACAACCATTCTACCCTCCCCTCCCCTCCCCTCAAAACATTTCTGAGCACAGCGAGGCCATGAATGAACTACATTATGTTGGTACAATCACATCAAGTGAGCTGAAGATGATACAGTATGTGTTTGTGTCTCAGGAGCGTCTATGTGTGTGCGTCTGTTTAAAGCGTTATAGCGCCCTGAGGCTCGCTCTAAATCTGGCCTCTCGCTGCTGGAAATTACAACAATAGTGTCACAGCCTAGCAGCTTCAGATATCATCTTACTGACCTGCCTCTGTGTGTGTGTGTGTGTGTGTGTGTGTGTGTGCGTTTGGGAAACAGTTTAAGGAGGGGTTTTACAGTACATCATTTGAAAGCCATCAGGCCCCCATAAAGACCCTGAAGCTTGGACACCATAAACATGAAAATGGTGCAGAAAAAAAAAGATCCATCAATGCTTTTTTTTTTTTTTTTTTTCTTTTCTAAAGTGTATCAAACCAAACTACTACTTTTGTCCTTCTTCTTTTTGGGTGTCAGATTTTTTGAATCCACTGCTGCTCACATTTAAAGGTTTTGAACTTTTCCAAATTGAGCCCTGAAGGGGTGAAGAAGAATTTGCCAAAAAAAAGTTCCACAGCTTTTTAAATTCTCTCGTCTACTGCTGCTGCTGTTGTGAGGATGCAGATGAAATTAATCAAACAATAAGGAGGGCGGATGTGTGTGCCCCCCCCCATCGCCCCCCATCGCCCCCCCTTCCCTCGACATTCACCTCACCTCTCCTCCTGTCTCCCTGTGCTGCTGCTACTGCTGAAGGAGGCGGCAGTGGCCTGAGCCAAGAAGGAGTTAACCTAGGGCTGGGATTTAATGAAGGAGGGGTGGATTGGAGGGGAAGAGGGGGGAAGAGGAGGAGGAGGGTGGGGGGGGTATACAGTCAGATGGTTATGGGGGTTTAGGGAAGTAACGTTAGGGCTGTTTTTGGGGTGGAGGGTGTTTTGTGTCTCGGAGTGGGAAGAAGAAGAGGATGGAAGGGGGGGGCTTGGCACAAACCACCTGGATTTGCCTAAATCTCTGTCCTCGGTCCCCTCTCTTCACTAAATGACGGCATTTGGGGGACGGGAGCCAGATGTACTCAGAAGGACAGGAAGTGGAGAGATTTTGGCTCCAATTTTGAACAATTAGAACATGAATTTGGAGATGATTTAGAGCATTAAGCCAGCTAAGGTCCTATAGTATCGTAATACAAATGTGTGTATATTATATGCGTATAATAGGAAGCTGTGTGTATATTTCTACATGAATGTGAACATTGTGAGGTGTATGTATGTGTGTGTGTGTGTGTGTGTGTGTGTGAAGTGTCTCTCACAAAAGAAACATGATATCAATCTCTAAATATAAATATTATTGTCAGAAAAGTATTATTGACGCCACATATCTGATCTTAGAAAACAAAAAACCCTCTATTGTATTTAAGGGGATAAACTAAACAACATTTTTTGGTATTGAATATACAAACAAATGCTTCTATTCTTGTATTTATCCTGGTTGCAGCCGGAAAAATGCAGTCTTGATGCAGGAAAGTCAGATATGTTGGAGGGCAAACCTGTTATTTTGTAATTCTTATTGTATAATAATAGGCTACTGTATTTAGTTTAGTAAGAAGTGAACTGATTTTTTTGGGGGGGATAATTGAGAGTAAAAGAGACACTGTTTACAATTCTTGTTGATTTAAAGACCTTATAAAGTGAATTCAGACATTTTCTTCTAAACACATTAAATAGGTCATAAATGTATTTCTAAAAAAGGTTTAAAAAGCATTTCAACCATTTTGATGTGAATTGTGGAGCTAGGCTTAGCATAAACCCGCCCCTGCTGCTGTAAAGGTATAAATACATTCAGCACACACTACTACTACAGTCTACAGTTAGCCAGTTAGCTGAGTTAGCCGCCGAGCTACCAGCTGAGCTAGCCGCCGAGCTAGCAGCCGAGTTAGCCGCTGAGCTACCAACTGAGCTAGCCGCCGAGCTACCAGCTGAGCTAGCAGCTGAGCTAGCAGCTGAGTTAGCCGCCGCGCTAGCCGCCGAGCTAGCATCCGAGTTAGCCGCCGAGCTAGCAGCTGAGGTAGCAGTCGAGCTAGCAGCTGAGTTAGCAGCAGAAAGCTCTCAGACAATTTTTTTAATCATTCAAATTTGGCAGGGTGGTTAACAACACACCTCTCTGTGGTATGTCAAACTCAGAACACATATTTATTCTTACTTTACACGGACTTTAATGTCTTAAAATGCCTAAAACAAAATTAATTTAACTCTATTTTTTAATCCAGTGGAGACAGGAGTAGCATAAACTACAGTATTGTATGTACATGGTTACATAATAGATAATATCCTATTTGTTTTTACTTGTAATTTGGGTGAATCAGCCCTTTAAGGCAACAATATCTATAAGAGGTAAATAAGTGCTTAAAATATAATCCATCTGTACTCATACTCATGGTTGTTTAAGTGATGATTATTGCTTGGATTCACCCACCTTCAGATTTACCACCGCATCACTGATTACCTCTGATTTCTATCTAAAAAAAAAAAAAAAAGAAGGTGGGAGGAATCTTCTTTATTCTATGACAAATGCACAAAGAAAGCAGATAAAGTGAACCGAAGTGGAGGTTTTGCTTTAAAAAGGTAATTGTCTGGAAACGTTTTTTTTTTTAAAGTGTCTTTTTTATCCCCTTTAATCCTGTTAGATTTGGATGGAGATAGCAAGAGACGCTCTAATCTGTTCTAAGGTGTGGAAGAAGGGATAATGGAGATTGAAGAAGATATGAGAGCGGTACTGTTAAGGAACTGCACACTGAGCCTCTTCCTCTCTCTCTCTCTCTCTAGTGTTGCTTTCAATGAGCAGAGACACTACCAATCATGTGTGAAGGCGAGAATATAAAAAAAGAAATGAAAATATAAGGATGAATGAGACTTTAAAGATCTCAGAACAACATAAAAACATTAAGGTGACAAGTTAAAACTCAATAAAATACACTCCTAAGCTATAAAAATGAGTGAAATATGAATAAATAAGTTGTCTTTCTTTGTTCACTAAACTCCACGATAGAAACAAAAGAAGACAGTTTTCTACCCTTAAAAAACCTAATTTCTCTCTCTCCTGCCAGTTCATGAGGACCTCAGACATTTTTTGACACTCTTTTTCTATTGCTCGTCGACTCCTCGCATGGCTGTTTACAACTCTGACAAGTCACATTATTCTTCCAGCACAAGACTGTCACACGTTCCTCGCCGCTTCGAATTTGAAACCAAAATCTGGGCCGATGTTTTCTATCAAAAAAAAAAAAGATATCATTTTCTTTTGAGGGGCGAGACAGAAGCTGACACGACGTTCAAATGGATTTGCTTTACTTTGCCTCTGTTCATTTCCTGAGTGATTGAGAGTATAAACACAGTTGTTATTGTACTTATAGACTAGTGATATTGCAGTAATAGTACTAGTGTTCATTATAGTCGTAGTAAAAGCTACAGGAATGGTGTTTAACAGAAGTTTATACAACATCTTGACCTAAAGAACAGTTTAAGTCACATATTTGGATCTAAATTACTTGAATTATATTTAAATAACTCTCCCAAAATTAAATTAACCTAAGATTTAGCAACAAAATGAGATTGCCTAATTAATGATGTCATCTTGTAGAATTTAGTATCTATGGAAACAGTGACAATTCTAACTATGATGTCACTAATAAGTGCAATATGAAACTGCTGCTAATGCAAGTGCAATAACTGACAATGTTTATGGTATTTTATTTGATTATGGCTATGTATTATATATAGTAGAAGGGAGGAAAGGAGGAAGGAAGGAAGGAAGGAAGGAAGGAATGAGGAAGGAAGGAAGGAAGGAAGGAAGGAAGGAAGGAAGGAAGGAAGGAAGGAAAGGGGTAAGGAGGGAGGGAGGAAAAGAGTAAGGAGAGAAGGAAGGAAAGAAGGAAGGAAGGAAGGAAGGAAGGAGGAAAAGAGGAAGGAAGTATGGAAGGAGGAGGGAGCAAAGAAAGAGGGAAGGAGGGGAATAACGAAGGAAAAATTAAAGAAAGAGGAAGGAAGGAAGGAAGGAAGGAAGGAAGGAAGGGTTTATCCTGATATAGATAATATTGTAGGTCTAATCCTCTCACCTTTATATATAAGTTGATAGATTTGTTAATAGTAGCAGCAGCAGAAGTAGTTCTCATTGTTTTAGTAATAGTAGTAGCATTGCGCTGATATATGGAAGTCATATCAGTAATGGTATATGTAGTTAATAAGCAAATAATCAATCAAATATAATAGTTGTTTTTTTGCTATAATAACTTCTCAGACAATAAAGAATACTTACACAAGATTTGCTGGATATAGCTATCATAATGAACCTACTCTGCCTACCACTGTACTGTATATTATTGTACAATATAACTGTATATATGCATATCTGTCACAGCACCGCCGCATTAAGCGTAGCCTCCACGGGGCCAGAGTTTATCGTCTGTGAGTGTAAACACGCCGGAGCAGGGAGGAAGGTGTAACGACGAGGATGTTGTGGATGTAAGATGCAGGTTGCAGATAAAAGCGGTAATCACAACAAATGACCCCCTTATTATTACAGATGTCGGGGGGGGATAAACGTGGGAGAGAGCCTGAGGGAGAGAAAGGGGGCTCTCTCCTGCTTGTGGTTTATTTTCCTCAGCAACAGGAAAAAGAAAAAAGAAAATACCAGCTTATAAATGGGATTGCACCCACGCCATTCCCAGGTTAGACCAGATCGACCACTGTTAAGGTGCTCTTTGAAGTTTTATTATTATTATTATTATTACTACAAGTCTGCAACCCTTGCTCCCTTTTCCTTAAAAAGTTGAAAGACAAGACATTAAGATACCGAACTCGAGTGTGGAGTAGACTGAGTGCTCTGAAAGAAAGAAGGAGAGGAGGGAGGAAGGAAGGGAGGTAAGGAAGGAAGGAAGGAAGGAAGAAGGAAGGGAGAGAGGAAGGATGGAAGGGCGGAGAGAAGGAAGGAAGGAAGGAAGGAAGGAGGAAGAAAGGGAGGAAAGAAAGCAGGGAGGAAGGAAGGGAGGAAAGGAGGGAGGGAGGAAGGGAGGAAAGGAAAGAACGAAGGAAGGAAGGGAGGTAAGGAAGGAAGGAAGAAGGAAGGGAGGGAGGGAGGGAAGAAAGGAAAGAAGGAAGGAAGGAAGGAAGGAAAGAAAGGAGGGACGAAGGCAGGGAGGAAAGGAAAGGAAAGAAGGAAGGAAAGGAGGGAGGAAGGAAGGGAGGTAAGGATGAAGGAAGGAAGAAGGAAGGGAGGAAGTAGGATGGAAGGGAGGAGGGAAGGAAGGACAAGAGGGAGGACGAAGGGAGGAAAGGAAAGACAGAAGGAGGGACGGAGGAAAGAAGGAAGGAGGGGGAAATAAGGAAGGACTGAAGGAAGGAAGAAAGGGGGATGGAAGAAGGAAGGTAGGAAGGACTGATGGGAGGAAGGAAGGTAGGAAGGACTGAAGGAAGGAAGAAAGTGGGATGGAGGAAGGAAGGTAGGAAGGACTGAAGGAAGGAAGGAAGGAAGGTAGGAAGGACTGAAGGAAGGAAGAAAGGGGGATGGAGGAAGGAGAGAGGAAAGGGAGAGGACGACAGGAAGGTTAATTGATCACATGTGAAATGCAAATGGTTAAAAACAATATAAATGACAGCAGGATGAATTATAGACGTGGTTGCTTCATATATTTCTCATGATGTGTGTGTGTGTTTGTGTGTGTCTGAGTGTCTGAGTGTACACTTCCTGTCTACTTAGGGGGGTATCTGTAGCTCGAAGGGGTCAACAGAGGAGGTGGGGGTGGGGGGGGGGGGGGGGGGGTCATGCGAGAGGACACCGCTAGTCCAGGTTTTTTAAGAGATGGCTCCGGTTTCAACTGAGGCTTTGTAGCGTGGGATATGAGGCCTGACTCTAAAGCTGTAAGGAAAATAAACCCAAACAGGGAGGAAATGTTGGCTTATCTGAAGCTCAGGAGCACAGCAAAGAAAGAAAGACAAGATTTCTGCTTTCTTTTTTTTTCACAATCCTCCATCTCTCTCTTTTTTCTCTTTCACCCTCCTACACTCCAACTCCCAGAGGCATTTCACCACTGCGTTTATTATGTGTTCTTTTTAAGCTATATAAAAAATTTAAAAACGCCTCTAATTCACCTTTCCTGTATTAAACCCAAGCTCACCTTATTACATTATTGTGTCACATGACTGCTGCCCCTGCTAAAAGCCAAAAGAGCGCGAGCTGTGTGGGGTCAGAGAAAAACCCAGAGCCCGCTCAAAACAGGAAGTAGCGGCGTTCCCGAGGATTATTTATCATTTAAGTCGTATTTTATGAGGCATGATTTGTTTCTGCGGTGAAGTCAAAACTGTACTGCTGAACTTTGATCTTACTTGTGTTTGTCTTTTCTTCCCTTTTGGAGAATGAATGAGAAAGACCTTAAAGCTGTTCACAACTGGCTGAATTACCAAACGGAGCAGAATTACCTCGAGGGAGGGGCCCCCCAGAAAAGACCAGAGGTTATTATATGTCAACTGGTTTGTGTAAATTTAATTGAGATTATTTGTGAATGTGCAATAATGACAGCAGCATGATACCAACATGGCATGATAAGAGTTTTAATGCATGCAAGCTCTATTAACCCTCCTGTCGTCCTCCAGGGTCAAATTGACCCCACCTCTTTTGACTGTTCCTTCCTTCCTTCCTTCTTCTTTCTTTAATTGTTCCTTCCTTCTTCCATCCTTCCTTCCCTCCTTACTTTCTTTCTTGCCTTCCTTCCTTCATTCCTCTTTCTTTAATTTTTCCTTCCTTCCTTGCTTCCTTCCTTCCCTCCTTACTCCTTTCTTTCCTTCCTTCCTTCCTTCCTCTTTCTTTAATTGTTCCTTCCTTCTTCCATCCTTCCTTCCTTCCTTCCCTTCCTCCCTCCTTACTCCTTCCTTTCTTTCTTTCCTTTCTTCCCTCCCTCCCTCCCTCCTTACTCCTTTCTTTCTTTCCTTCCTTCCTTCCTTCCTTCCTCCCTCCCTCCCTCCTAACTCCTTTCTTTCCTTCCTTCCTCTTTCTTTAATTTTTCCTTCCTTCTTCCATCCTTCCTTCCCTCCCTCCCTCCTTACTCCTTTGTTTCTTTCTTTCCTTCCTTCCTTCCTTCCTTCCTTCCTCCCTCCTAACTCCTTTCCTTCCCTTCTTCCTTCCCTCCTTACTTCCTTCCTCTTTTCCTCCTTCCTCCTGTCCTTCCTTCTGTCCTTCCTTGACCTGAGGACAACAGGAGGGTTAAGTCATCTTGAAGCCCCTATTTTTGCCCCTAAGTGTAAAACCGAGGGGGAGTTTTGACCCCAGGAGCCCCTAAAAGGTTAATCCGAACATGTTCCAGGAATATCCTGAGGTGTATCTTTAAGATGTTTAAAGCCTCAGGGATCCAAAAAACAGGTTCCAGGCCATCGTAGGTTGCTTTTGGATTATCGCCGCTAATCTCCAGTTTTAAAGACAGCCAACGAGAAACACATGTCGTTCGCTTTCGATTATGCGTTTAATTAAATTTGTACTGTGGTGACCTTTTTCACTTCTAAAAATATATGACTTCACAGGCCAGCTCTGCCCAGCACAACAAAACAAAGCTCAAACTTGATTGGGTTTTGCCAAATAGTACCTGAGCCATATTATAGGGGGGGGCATTACTCACTCATTTTTCCTTCCTGACACTTTCTCCTAACTGGCAAATCTCCTGTCCAAATGTGATGACATTTATTAAGACAGGCAGCTCCCAGGTGTAAAAATGAGGTACACTCAGTAAATTAAGCCACAGCAGCAAATCAGCCTTTATAATGTATTCAAAAGTACGCATTTCTTTTTCCGACACTCACTTCAAACCAGATTGCCACCTCAGTCTTACACCAATTCCCCTCCAAATCTTCGCCTCTGGATCGCCTGGAGCCAAGGCTTTTTTTTTTCTTTTTTCTCACAGATGCAGGAGCACACTGCATCCATCTTCTTCTTTTTTTTTTTTTCCCGGGAAGTCAATTTCTCTGTGGTTTTCGGGTCTTGTCAGCCAGTGTAAACAGGCTTTTGATGAATTGAAGTCAAGGTGTGCAGTCACCTGGAGCCGCCGGTTTTTGAAAGTCGCCCCGTTCGTCTCTCTCTCTTTCTCTCTCCCTCTCTCTCTCTCTTTGTACCGAGCCGTGTGTGTTTTTACAGCTGCAAGGTGCCTTCACTGGAGTCCTTTTTTCTTCTTCTCTCTTTCTTTTATTCTACAATTTCTAGCCTGATTCCTTCACCAGCTGGTAACAACAGCTTCAAAAATACACCTTCAAACTCACACAGACCTGCATCTGCCTCATGAGGCCAAGACCCGAGGTAGAAACCAGAGACATAATTTGCAAAGATCAGTGCCAGAAAATCGGCAAAAACTAACAAATGTGATACAGTATTTACTTCTCTTAGCCTAGGTGGGCCTATCACTTCAAATCGGCCTCCGGTTTGATTTGTGTGTAGCTCCGCGTGTGTATCTCTCTCTGTGTAGACGGCTAATTGTCGAATATTACAAATGCTGGACGCCGACTTTGTGTCCTCTCGTAGGAGTCGAGATGAAAAAGCCAGGATGTTACAAACCCAAGTTATGAAAGAGACTGAATCCCTCTGTATACAAAAAAAGAAAGAAAAAAAAAAGCACAGAAGAAGAAACTCACTGATGTTAATTGGTGTCTTTGCTGCTCGGTTTCAGTTGCAAAAAAAAAAAAAAACTAAACATGCAAAGTATATTTAAGGCGTTGGGTTGATTTTAGCTTTTAAGAAAGGGACTAATAAGCTAGATCACAAGCAGGAAGGAGATAAGTTTCCTTTCTTCATCAACAGTAATACCTTCTATTCACTCCATCATCATTTACATATGAAGCTAATACAGATAAAACACATTTTATCACATTGTTGCTGCTTTCCTCCGATATTCTTCTTCTTTTTCTGCCGTCAGAAGATACAAAACCCCTTCAGAAATGTGACGGTGGCTGTTGCATGCATGTCAAATGACTGATGGAGTGTGTGTGTGTGCTGTGTGTGTGTGTGTGTGTGTGTGTGTGTGTGTGTGTGTGTGTGTGTGTTTGTAATAGTGTGTTTAAAGGATATATATAAGAAGCCCATCGTTTGAGATAAATACAACTTTAGATGTTCGGCTTCAATTCAAGCCCCCCCCCCAAAAAAAAATGAGGCGTTAAATCCTGCAATCTCTCCTCAAATGTCACACCTGCTTCCACACTATCAACCATTTAATTACACAAACACACCTTGCATATTCAAAGGCTGCTACGCTCCGCCACTAGTATCTCCTTTGATTGTGATCCTCCAAGAAAAAGAGAGAGAGAGAGAGAGAGAGAGAGAGAGAGAGAGAGAGAGAGAGAGAGAGAGAGAGAGAGAGAGAGAGAGAGAGAGGGAGAGAGAGAGAGAGAGAGAGAGAGAGAGAGAGCGAGCAGCAGCAGCATGATTAAAAAAGACCACTTGACCACTGAGTAGCACAATAGGGGCCTGACCTTCCCCGAGTCTACAAGAGGGCCCCCGGCAGCCCCTCGGGGGGGGGGGGGGGGGTCCTCGCAGCAACGACAGATCTCATTTCAAGACATCGTGATTAAGTGCAGGCAGAGGTCTCAACAGCCTCTGCACATCCTCAAGATTTCAATGACCTGCAAGACACTGAGGACAATCTGATTATAATAACATGCTATTTCCCTCCCTCTTTTTTTCCCCTATTTGCATATGTATCATTTAATATTTTTTGGGATGTTGTATTACTCAGGGTTAGAAGTTGAGGGCAGCTTCAAGGTAAAGGGTTATACTTTTTTTTTTTTTTTACTGTGTATTATAACATTGTTCTAACTAAAAGTAATTGCCGAGTGTGGGAATACAGACTCAAACATTGAAATCCCAACAGAGCAGGACTGATGGAGAGGGTGTAAACAAGCCAAAAGTTTATCCAGTTTATCTAAACTACTTGATTTGGAGGTAAAACAGGAATTAATTGAACCTGATTTGTCTGTAATAATGTCCTCATTACTCAGAAAAACCACGTGTGTGTGTGTATGTGTGTGTGTGTGTGTGTGTACGACTACTTCAAGTACAGTAGGTCAAAGGTGATCCGAGAGGTTCGTTTGTAAAGTTGATGCATGCTTGTAACAGACAGTTTGGGTGATAATTCAAAGTCTGTATTTATTTGCCATTCCAGACAAAAAACCTCTTTGATCATCTGACTGGTTGCGTTTCCTGCCCAGTCTGAACTTCTTTTTAGCAACCACTGCCACATTCCCAGACCTCGGCAATTAACTCGGTGAGTAGTCAAGTCGAGATTTTATTTATATAGCAGGCGAAATCACAACAGAAGTTATCTCAGGGCACTTTTCACATAGAACATTCCCCCCTACATGAGCAAGCACTTGGCTATGGCGGGAAGGAAAGTACAACGTAATCATTACCGGTAGGAATAATATTCAAAAAGTGGGACCAAAAAAAAAAAAAAAAAAAGTCCCAGGATGTATTAAAACTGGAATTTCCCTTTAATGCTGCAGTACGACGGAGGCATGGGGGATTTTTTTCTGTTTCCTGTTTCTTTGTGTGTGTGTGAGAGAGAGTGTGAGAGAGAGAGAGCTCAGTCATACCTTTTGCATCTTTGCCTTGAATAACTTTTACCACCATCACCACCACCCCCTCCCCTCCTCCCTCCACCTCCACCCCCACCCACCCACTACCCACCCACCACCCCCATCGACTCCCATCTGTAGTCAAAGTGAGGTCTGCTGTGAGTTATGTCAGATGGAGCGATTACCAGAGAGGGGGCCAGGAGGATAATGAGTAACAGATGTAGGTCGCTTGCTCTCTCACACATCCACTCCTTTCTCTCCTTTCATTTTATCTTTTTTTGCCTTTTTTTTCTCTTTCCGTCTCTCTCTCTCTCTTTCACTCTCTTCCATCCTCTTCAGTTATTTAACCTCACTCTCTAGTTTTGCCGCTCTCCTGACTTTCACTCTCTCCATCCTTCACTCTCTCTCTCTCCCCGTCTCCCTCTGGCCACCCACAGCTGTCCGTTACAAGGTGCTGGCAAACGGTCCCTGGAGCGGAGCTGCACTTGTTCTTTCCCGCTGCTAAATAGCATGCATCAATCACGCAGGTGTCTTTCCACCAATGGCAGGAGGCCTCTTAACGCATTGCACATGCAGCCAGGGACAATCTATCAGCAGACAGGCAATGTTAATGTGGGACTGGAGCCAGGTTTTATGCATCTGCAGTCCACTTTGTCATTGTAATATCGGTGCAAAAAGATACACGGTTAGCCATTCAGGATGTGTTCACAGCGAGCCCGCCTGAAGTTAATTTATACAACTCCTTTGCCTCAGTTTGTTTGGCCAGGTGAGAACAAGAACAAGAAAATAAGGATCTTGCTTAAAGTCCAAGCAAATTGCAGCAGGGTTTATTAGGAGTGAAAACAATCTGAACCAACAGGAAACAATCCAAAAACACACGGGATTATGGGTGTGAGGACACAATCATACTAAATTGTTTCTTCATGTGTTCTGACTAGTGTGAGCCCCGGAGAATATAAATCATACTTAGCTAAAAAATACAAGAAGTAGATCTGTTTTGACTTCAAACTATCTAACCTGGAAGGAGGACAAGATACCAAACCCCTCGCCAATTAACAAGCGAGTGATTATGTGGCTTTGCCTAACAAAACCTTGTTAGAACAAACTGTACAAGAGATGGAAACTAACACAAAGGAGATTTGTCTCTAGTAGATTGGTGCAGTTGATTGCCTTGAAGATTGTATATTATAATAAAATGGGGAATTAAAGAGGCTGTAGCTGTCTGCGTTAGATGATGGAATAATGACATTAAGGTAAACGAGGGGAAAGCAAATGATTTATAGCCAGTGTTTTAAAAAAGAGATAGACAAAAATCCCATCTAGTATTGGGCAGACAGCAACATGCATGAAACAGGGCAGTCAGCTCACCTCTCCAAACAGTAACCGGTCATTTCCAGAGTTCACCAACCCCTTCTGCTATTTCCTGAGCCAACTAGATTTAGAGCGGTCCGTCCAAATGATGGTTTAGCGCTCTGCCAAAGCAGCTGGAAAGGCTGGCGAAGCTGCCAGCTGCAGCCAAAATGTATAAGTATTTGGGTAATTTCCCAACAAGGGTCAGGTCATCCAACAGCACCAAAATGTGACACTAAGCTTAGTCAATCCAGTGAAAACAACACAAAACGTTAGAGGTCCCTGGAGGTGAAGGACTTTCATCCGGTACTTTCCTGCTTTGGGGTTAAAGACAGTGTGCATGCTTTTTTTATAGTGTGTGTTGTTCCCCATTATCCCTGTTAGTGTTGCTCTATCTATGAGTCCATTATCTTATCAATCTGGAACTGTCTACAACATCAGTGGCACACGTTTCACCACCATTATTATTTCTGTAGTTTGAGCATGAAGGTATTTCTGCTTTGAGTCAGTTTAAATGTTATATGCTGTATTTAAATTAATATGGTTTACTATTGGTTATGTTTTTTTTAGTGATGGGTATATCTACAGTATCAATCCTGGCCTGTTTCTGCAGATTTTGACCATCTCCAACCACTTCTCTTGGTTTTTAGCCATGCTAGAGGCTTGTAGCTTGTAGTAGAAGCATCTAGAGAAAGTGACGTTTCAAGCTCGAGAAGGCCTGAAGAAGAGCATTGACTCTGAAACATCACTAGTGGTATCCTATTAAATCTACATGCATTGGGAGCTACAGTGTGCAGATTGTTCTAGGCTTGGGAATGTTAGTCTAAAGGTCAAAATGTTTACTACTCCAATACTTTGTTTTATGACTAGTACTTACATAAATAACAGCATTCCCTCCAGCCTCAACTGTTTGTTTATGGTGCTAATGAGCAAATATTAGCCTTCTAATAGTAGATGGATTGTACTTATACAGTGCTTTTCTCAGGCGGGGAGTTCCTGTCCTCTGAAAAGAAGCCAATGCGGAAGTAACTTAGAGCTGCATTCTATCAAAAGGCCACCAGGGGGCGACCGTCTCTATACAAGTCAATGGAGAATTCACCAACTTCTCACTTGATTTCTAACCTCAGTAAACGTTTTCAAAATGTGTTTATGGTCTCAATCGCTAGTTTAAAGCCTTCTTCAATGCAGCATGATGTTCATTTGGGACATTTTGGCCTCCCTGATTTTATATTTGACGATAAAGCAGGGTATGCATTAGGGCGTGTCTACATCCTGATTGACAGTGTCCTTGATATCCAGCCCTCGCAACCATAGCAACCTCCCCGCTCCGCCCATGGCCCCGCTTCATGCCCATTTAAGTAGAATCAGTGTTTTTATTTTTCCCAGCATGCACCTGAAATTTTCAAGATGGCGCTGCCTAGATTCGAAACTATTGGCTTCCGAGCAGCAGTCCACAAACCAATGGGTGACATCACGGATGTTAAGTCCATTTATTTTATACAGTCTATAGGTTTTTTCACTGATGACAGGAGCGACTAGTAACTACTACTGCTTATCAGGAGGATACTAACAATCACTCACACATTCATACACCATTGGAGCAGACATCTAAAGCCATCTCGGGTTAAGGAGCTAGGAATCGAACCACCAATGCTCTACAACCTGAGCCACAGCCGCCTGAAATATGCTAAACTACGCTAAATATTTCATATAGTCAAGTTGAAAAGGTAGAAGCATCATAAATATATATAAGAGAATACCTTGTTTGATGCTTTAATACCAGCTGCCTTAATACTACATCCTCCGTTTCATTGTAATCACATCTTCTATCCCGACGTCCTTCAGCTGCCAATTAGAGCACAAATTCAGACAACAGACAAACCGATTGTTGTGCAGCCAAGGGGCGAGTCAATTAATCATTAACAAACAGTGGTGGTAGTGGCAGCGTCATTGCAAAAGAGACAGAATTTGCCATCGCAGGTTTAATATGTACATGAGAAATTATTTTTAAAATTTTATCGCACAGGCCTTTTGAATCTCCAAGATGAAAGAGATTTTTTTTTTCATATTCTTCCTCCTCCCTGCCTTGGTCCACATCCTCGGTGCCCTAGATACTTTTGCCCCTCAAAGTGGAGTCACAAGGAAGCTTCTCATAAAAAAGTCTTATCCGTGTGGAATCAGAAAGCTCTGGCTCCGGTGATTTTCACGCTGATTTGCGGGTACGAGGAGGACCCAAGTGTATCTACATAGAGTTAAGTGGGCTCTGCAGGGAGACGGTGTCACGCTTTCAAAGAACATACACTGTCAGTCATTATTATTTAATCAAATCTGGACCGCTTGTGCTTGAAAGAGTTGGCGGCTATTTTTGATTGATTCCCTTAAAAATGAAAGCTTTTTAAAGTTTGAGCTTGTAATTTGTGTCAAGATATATCATTAGCGTTACAAGAAAATAACCACAGGTCTCATAATATATGTGCATAGCAGGTTTCAGAAGGTAGAAAGGGGGAAATTGAACCTTTGTTGCATTTATTAAAGTGTGAGAAAGTTGTGAGTAAAGGTGTTTTTTGCCACCACACAGCTTTGAATAGATACAACCGTTTTAAGGAAGGTGTGATATCCCACTGTACGTGCTGAGGTTGCCCAATATAAGGCTTGTGGTCGGTTGACTTCCCATCGGTTGTGACATAAGAGGATACCTGGGGTTGGACGGGAGGGGGCTGAGGGGGGGGGGGTTGGACTGCTTTGTTATGCAATGACACCACAAAACACACACACACATACACGTACACACATGCTTCTACTCAGTTTGATAGGAGGTGAAAGGAGTCAAAATTGAAGGTAAATGTTCCTAAAATTAAAAAATATAATATATGACAGAGCTGTAGACTTTAAACTTAACTTATTAAGAGACATGACTTACCTAAGACTTGATTACATATCAATAAAATGCATTTATTTCATGGTTAACCTTCATAAAAAATAGATTTCAGGCACAAAAAAACCCCAAAATTAACACACACACACACACATGCTTCTACACTCAAAATTGAAGGTAGATGTTCCTAAAAGCTTGAGACTTAACTTATTAAGAGACATGACTTAACTACATAGTAAAAAAAAATCATGAATATATCAATAAAATGCATTTGTTTCATGGTCAACCTTCATAAAAAATAGCTTCCAGGGACAAAAACTCCCAACATTAAAAGCCTTGAAAGACAAAATACAGCTTTATCTAATGTTCAGACCTGAAATAAGTGACTTAAAATAAGCTCATGAGGACTTCAACTTCTTCTTCAGGACTTGACACTCACTATAGACTTATGAAATATATAAAAAACAAAATTAACATTAATTCGTTTTTTGGTTTTTTGCTCCAATTCTGTACTGTACATGCATTCATGTTGCCCTCTCAGCTGTCTCCACTGTGTTTGAATGGAGCCTCTACTGTACTGTATGTGCAGCATTACAATTTCATAAAGTGCATCCATCACTTTTAGAGTCTCTATATGGACACTTGGAAGCTTAACAGCCAAATCAACGGCAAAATGTGTTCATTTTCAAGTAATTTCCACCGCTTAATGAAAAAAAAAAGAGAGGAAGGAGGCAAGGTAACGACTTAATTTGCTAATAGGAATAATTATAGCATGGCCAGAGGCTAGCTCCATTAGCAGAAACAAGAACAATTTGGCTTGTGTTTATCTTGTGCTAATTGTTGCAAGCAAACGGCAAATATTTTATTAACTTCAGGAACACACTTTACCCAGAGAAGAAGTGACCTGAATTTGAAATCATCTCCTGAGTAGTATGTGTGTTAGTGTGTTAACAGATGCAGAGAAGTTGATTCTTCCTTTTTTTTGGGATAGCAGCTTGAATTTAGTCAACTATAAGAGAAGGTGAGCTGGGACAAACCCCTTTTTTTAAATATAGGAAAAGCTGGGTGGGCAAACTCAACTACTTTACAGATGTTTCAGCAATTTTTCATGTTTCGTTTTGAGACATTTAAGGACTGAAATTCAGAAAATCAGGGTAGGGATCCTCACATGTTTTTGTCTCACTGTGTGTTTCTCATTATTATTATTTAGGAAGATGCCTTAATAGACTTCGCATGAGTGGAAATATGCAGAAAATATAAAATAAAAAATAATCTGTTGAATTAAGTAACACAGTGTCCAAAGCTTCCACTCTTGCATATGTTATACTTCCCATGCAGGTGTTTCCAGATGTACTTCTTTCCTTCCTCTTCCTTTAATTTTTCTTTGCTTCTTCCCCATCTCCCCTCTTTCTTTGCTCCCTCCTCCTTCCATACTTCCTTCCTCCCTCCCTCCCTCCTTACTCCCTTCCTTCCTTTCCTTCCTTCCTCCCTCTTTACTCCTTTCCCTAATTCCTTCCTCCCTCCCTAGTCCTTTCCTTCCCCTTCCTTCTTATTCCTTCCCTTCCTTCCTTCCTTCCTCCCTCTTTACTCCTTTCCCTAATTCCTTCCTCCCTCCTTACTCCCTTCCTCCCTCCCTAGTCCTTTCCTCCCTCCCTTCTTATTCCTTCCCTTCCTTCCTTCCTTTCCTCCCTCCCTTCTTATTCCTTCCCTTCCTTCCTTTCCTCCCTCCCTCCTTACCTCTTTCCTTATTTCCTCTCTCCCTCCCTAGTCCTTTCCTTCCTTCCTTCCTCCCTTCCTCCCTCCCTAGTCCTTTCCTTCCTCCCTTCCTTCCTTCCTTTCCTTCCTTCCTTCCTTTCATCCCTCCCTTCTTATTCCTTTCCTTTCCTTCCTTTCCTCCCATCTGCTCAATGTCCTGATAACAAAGATAAAGACAGATGCAATAAAACTAACAAGACAAGAAGCCGTCAATGAGGCTCAGTTTTATCCACACCTACAGTCCTGCAGAGGTCTAAGCCTCAGTGTGCAGGAGCTTCAGATTCCCAAAGCTTAACATACAGTAAATGCATGATGTAAATATGTATGTGTCTACATGCATGGATGCACATGTGCCTACTTGGGCGTGAGAGTCTGCATGCATTGGTGTAAGAATGTGTGTATATATATATGTTTGCTGGACTAGAACCAGTGACTGTATCCTGGGTCTCTTCCTCATTAGCCATCCTGAATCACACTTGGCACCGTTCAGTTTGGAGAGCAAAATGTTTCTTGGTCCTTTTCCATTTCACTTTACTGAGCTTGTTTTTTTTTTCTCTCCTTCCTCTCTCTTTCTTTCTTCCTCATTTTGTTTTCCTGCAGCCTGAATGGAGAAGGCAGAGGAATCAGTGTCAGTCTAAAACGTGGCGTTCCCAATAAAGAATCAGCCTAATCGGAGTGATACAGACGAAAGCTGGCGCTGAGACGTTGGCAAATGTGGAAAAGGTCAGTCGTGGTTGCAATGAGGGGAGGGGGAAATGGAGTGGGGGGTGGGGGGGGGCAGATCTGAGCAGCTTTGACGGTTCACTGAAACATTGCTCAGAGTGCAGTGCCGTCATCAGTTTAACTATTCCTCTCTTTTTTCTCTCCTTTACTGTGATGAGCAGAGTTCGAGAGGTCTGCTTGTGACTAAGCACCGCACCCGGTTAAAGAGAGGAGCGTGAATCCAGAGGAGAGAAAGCAGTTGTGTGGTCGTAGGCAGGCGTCAAGGGGGAAACCTGAAGACCCTCAGAGGGGCACGTGAAGAAGAAATAAGAGGGATATGATCAAATCGGGTGCTAAAACAATTGCACACTAAACATATAACCTATATAATCTAACTTATTAAGCTTCTACCTTTACCCAGATCGCCACGGTTCAGCACCATCTAACCTCTCGCTCCAGATGTTGTGCTTTCTCTACGTTCAAGGCTATTATCTCCGCGCCTTGACATGATCGTCTCGGCTCATGTTAAAATAAAAGGCGCACGAAATAACCATTGGAGCACAAGTTGGCGAATAGACTAACAAGGAGTAATGGGTCCGGACACTTGTCAAGTCGCCTTTTGCTCACAAAGAAGGCCGTGGTTCACCAAATGACCCGCTGTTTCTTTTTTTTTTTCTTCTTCTTCTTTTATTTTACGTAACACAACTACACAGTGACCGTTTACATTCACACGTTAGCTCCTTTAAAAAGCCGGCCGTCTGATACACT
The DNA here is from genome assembly GCF_027409825.1 of Scomber japonicus. Classification (NCBI taxonomy): domain Eukaryota; kingdom Metazoa; phylum Chordata; class Actinopteri; order Scombriformes; family Scombridae; genus Scomber; species Scomber japonicus. The sequence continues at coordinate 3,265,556 of NC_070601.1, forward strand.
CCGAGGTACTCAACACAGACAGTCATTTCCACACTCGTGAGCATGAGTCGAACCTTGACAGCGTGTCGAGGAGAGGTGCGACAGAGCCAGGTAGACGTGACACCTCGCTCCCTGAGGCGCCAGTTTTGACGGAGCTGCCACCAGCGCGAGTGAGAGGTCAACACCTCTGGAATAGACTTGTCAAATTAAGGGAGTTTGCACTAGTTTGCCGCAAACAGGCACTAATTAGTGACACTTGTAGGTTAACACACACACACACACACACACACACACACACACACAGGAGGAGGAGAACACACATCAGCGCAGTTTAGCTGGAGGGTGTAACCTCTGTAACAAACTGGAGATTATTTGGTCATGTTTGTTGTAGTCCTCAGGGTCTAAACTGCCATCGAACTGCTCTACAAATCAATTGAGATATCTACAAGTTCAATTAAAGCCTCCCAAATGTAATAAACTCTCATTTTACCTGTTTGTAACCACATTAATATAAAAAATACCCTTCCATGTGCAGCCTAGGAGGTATTTGTTCTTTTTAATACTGTGATATCCTGTGTGTTCATTTCCTTTTTTTTTTTTTTATTTTGCCCTCCTCCTCAAACGAGTGTGTTGTCACAGTTCAGCTGACTCTATTTTCCATATTTTATAAATAGCCAGGAGAAAAGTATTAATTATCCTTGTACAATTTAATGCACTGAGTACTTTAACCTTTCAGGTTTCCGTTAAACACCGACATAACAAGGCATATCCGTAGCGGCAAACGTGATTTATGACAGGAATACCTAATTCTTGTTTTTAAATAGGTTGGACGGCAATCTGCATACATTTAAATGCGCCTGCAAACACTTTCTCCCCCTCCTCTCTCTTGTCTTGGGGCCCTTGTTTAATATTCAGGGATGATTTTTTTTGTCCACATACATTTTGGTCTGTGTCACCTTAGATTAAATTATTACCGTTTTGCAGCCTTTGCGGTGCAGGCCCGGGGCCCTTATTTACTAGAATCAATGAAACAGTAATGAAAATCCATTTTTCATAGTATCAGCCCCCGCTGTCTTTTATTTAGTTAGCTGTGTCTAAGCAAGCAATTCATTTTGTGTAAATGCCACCCTGAGAAAAAGGCATTAGCGCGGAAAGGGTTAACCCCCCAAAAATTAAGATGCTCTGCTCGGCACGGCCGCTGTGATCCGACACACAGAGAGAGAGAGAGAGAGAGAAAGAGAAAGAGAGAAAGAGAGAGAGCCTGAATAACTTTATCCCCAAAACAGGCATGTGGGATTTGATTATTTTGAGGTGTAAGGTTGGGCTATGCTATAAAGCTCCTGCCATAAAAACACAGAGATGAATCTTCACACTTGGCATCCAGTAATATTGAGTATTGATGAGTCAGACGCTGTCAAACAACAGACCTTCACATCACTGCCTCTCATATTTACCGAGTTATCTGGACAGTTAAATAAAGCGAGGCGTGCATACATTGATGAAAACATACACTCTTGCAGCCTTGGGTTACGAGAGGATTTAGAGCGTTTGTGCTAATATTTTACCAGTATGTTAAATACATGTGCTGCATGGCTCTGTGCCTGCATATGCTAAGTGTGGTGATGGTAGGAGGGGGGGTGTTGGGGGGGGGGTTGAGGAGGAGCTAGGAGGCACCGTTTGCCTTCTGGGTCACAGCACATAACGCCAAGGTAATATGACACACTCCCAATCTTGCATATTGAAATATCTCGGTGTCTTGCTTCTTTGCTGCTGCTGCCGCCGTACATATTTAAATGGGTTTGTTTATTGACTTTGGTCGGGGTCGCGCGTGTGCGGCAGCGGTAATGAAACAAGACAACAGGAGTTAAGAGAACGCACGAGCGCAAGCAAGGACGAGTGATTCAGTGAGGATCTGTTAAGGATGTGTCATTTCAGATAACAGCCCAATAAGTCACGTGGGGTTCATTTTCTAACATAATAACAACTAAATCTGAAGCTTCAAAAAATGTTAAAATATCATGTTTAGTAACACTTTTTTTATACACTGCTTGTAAAATGATTGCTTGAATGGCTTCTCCGTGCTTTTGATTGTGTGCAGTGTAAGTGCAGCACACGCCTCCGTATCCGTCTCTTTGTTACACACCACAAAAGATCAAGAGCCCCTCCGTGTCAGATGTGACACTATAGGTCCTTACGCTCCCTCCTGCTCCCAGATTAGATGACTTCATAAGGACGGGAGTGTGTGTGTGGAGTCTGGCATATGCTACTTTTGGGGACAAATTTAAGATTTTTTTGGGGGGTTAGTAGTTAAGGTTAAGGTTTGAGATAGGAAATTAGTAGTTATTGGTTAAGGTGAGCCTCCAGGAAATTAATGTAAGTCTGTGTAGGAGCAGTTAATTGAGAATAGGTTCTCTAACTGGGTGCAAAAGCTGTTTTTTAGGGGGGTTAGTAGTTAAAGGTAAGGTCTGAGTTAAGAAATTAGTAGTTATAGGTTAATATAAGTCTATGTAGGAGCAGTTAATTGAGAATAGATTGTCTAATTGAGTGCAAAAGCTGTTTTTTAGGGGGGTTAGTAGTTAAAGTTAAGGTTTGAGATAAGAAATTAGTAGTTATAGTTTAAGGTGAGCCTCCAGGAAATGAATGTAAGTCTATGTAATGTCCCCAAAAGTGACTATAATCTGTGTGTGTGGAGTCTGTCATATGCGACTTTTGGGGACAAATTTAAGATTTAGGAGCAGTTAATTGGGCGCAGATTGTCTAATTGGGTGCAAAAGCTGATTTTCTGGGGGGGGGGTAGTAGTTATAGGTTAAGGTGAGCCTCCAGGAAATGAATGTAAGTCTATGTAGGAGTAGTTAATGATTTTTTTTTAGGTGGGTTAGTAGTTAAAATTAAGGTCTGAGTTAAGAAATTAGTAGATATAGGTTAATGTAAGTCTATGTAATGTCCCCAAAAGTGACTATAATCTGTGTGTGTGTGTGTGTGTGTGTGTGTGTGGAGGTGAAAGAGGAGGGAGGCCCCCGCCCCCCGCCCCCTTTCTGCTGCACGATGAAATAAAATTTAATAACTGAATAAAAATGTAAATAAAGATTTGCTTAAAATGAGTTGTCCGTGATATAATTCTCTTCTTCTCCCCCCCTTCCCCTTCCTCCGCCCCTCTTCTCCACCTCTTGTCTTCCTCCTCCCCTCCATCCTTGAGCTAATACTGTGATGTGAGGGGTAGGAGGGGTAGGTGGTGGTGGTGGTGGGGGGGGGGGGGGTTATATCGAGCCCGTCCTGATGTGGCGTGTGACCTTTTGAAAGGCGCTCGGCGAGGGTTGATTAAAGACGTATTAAATTTGTTTAAATAAACCTCCTTGTAATGGCACATCATTTGTAAGAAGCTATTAGGGGGGAAACGCCGGGGAAAAAAAAAAAATTGCCACGCCGTTATTTGCATGAAAATGTGCCCCGGCCGCTCAAATTGAGGATCACTCCTGAATGAGCGGCGACGAGCGAGGGGTTGACACTTCTATAATTTTCCACCACACCCCACCTTTAACCCCCCCCCATCCCCTCCTCCCTCCCTCCTCTTCCTCGTCGACACCGTGACAAAACGCTAATCAAACTTCCTGTGTTGGAAGAGGCGGAGCTCATGTCCATTTGATAGTAAAACCGCCCACTCGGCCCATCCCACCCCCCATTTTTCCGCAACTTACACCTTTAAAAGGGAGTGATTAGGTGATGACAATGCCAGAAGGCGCTAAAAATATCACAAAGTCACAGCAGGCGGGGGGGAAAGACTGAGTGGCAGGTGTTCAGAAATCTGCATATGTGTGACGTTCACTATTCAAAATGTTTAGTTTTGTTCTTATTCGAACCTTTAAGGATTCAATCATGCTCTTTATTACCCTTCAACATGAAGCAGGTTAGGTTCAAATGATCCACAGACTGTTTTATATAGAGGATTATGTATGTGTCACTGAATCTATATGATCTACTGCCCATAATTAAGCTAAGGTATATCTTGAAATATTTTGCATCTTTTAAAAGGGTTAGAGCAAAGTCCGGCAGCACAGCATGAATTTGTTACGTTTTTTAAATATTTTTCTTAACCCTCCTGTTGTCGTCGAGTCAAGGATGGAAGGGAGGAAGAAGGAAGGGAGGGAGGAAGAAGGAAGAATGGAGGGGAGGAAGAAGCAAAGAAAGGAAGAAGGGAGGAAAGGAGGGAGGGAGGGAGGGAGGAAGGAAGGAAGAAGGAAGGAAAGGAGGGAGGAAGGAAGGAAAGGAGGGAGGAAGGAAGGGAGGAAAGAAGGAACAGTCAAAACAGACGGGGTCAATTTTACTTAAGGACTGTTCCTTCCTTCTTCCTCCCTCTCTCATTTCCTTCCTCCCTCCTTTCTTTGCTTCTTCCTCCCCTCCATTCTTCCTTCCTTCTTTCCTTCCCTCCTCCTTTCCTTCCTTCTTCCTACCTTCCTTCCTCCTTTCCATCCTTCCTTCCTTCCTTCCTTCCCCCCTCCCTCCCTCCTTTCCTTCCTCTCTCCTTTACTCCCTCCTTTCCATCCTTCCTTCCTTCCCTTCATCTTTTCCTTCCTCGCTCCTTTCCTCCCTCCATTCCTTCCTTCTTCCTCCCTTCCATCCATCCTTCATTCCCTCCTTCCTTCCTTCCTTCCTTCCTTCCTTCCTTCCTTCTTCCTCCCTTTCCCTACTTGAATGTAAAGAAAACCCAGTCTCCATAAAGTCTTGTCAGATAAGATCATCATTTTTTGGGAGGCAAGTTTCTGCTTTTTTGGGGCAAATTTAGGACAATATTTTCCCTGTCTTTGGTTAGTTGTTGTTGTGCATCTGGAACAAATGAAAAATAATGAGAATTCCTGAGAAATATTAGCACTAATCAGATATGCACACAAACACTGCAGCATCCAGGGTTTGTCTCAACTTTCCTCAAAGTACCTACCATAAACAGCTCCACTTTGTTTATTTAGACTTACTTTTCTTTTTTTGGACTCCTCCGTGCTCGGCCCAGGAGGGAGTTTTTAAACTTCAGCCAAAACTGGGGCACGGGGGAAATGAAGTGCTGTCAACCCCTTCGGAGAGAAGTTCAAGGCCTCCGCCAAGTTTAAGTTGCTGTGGAGGGATGGAGGGATGTTCAGCAGAGCATGAGGCTGAAGCTAAAGTTGCTGACAGGCGAACAGCTTGGGGAGGAAAGTTGAGATAATTAAAAAGAAATAGTATTTTTTTGGAGGGCTAGAATGGCTCGTTGATCAACTTAAGAAATGAAAACAGACAATGAAATCGTCCGGGTGTCCTCTGTAAACTGTTGGCTCCGCTGCTCCCTCGCTACTGTTTTCACAGACATAAAAAGTTGACTGATTGCTGGCTCCATGCTCACAGTTTAGCACTATAGACCCATATAGCATTATAGTACACTTATAGACATTTTGCTTTAACCCTCCTGTTGTCCTCGAGTCAAGGAAGGAAGGAAGGGAGGAAGAAGGAAGGAATGGATGGAGGGAGGAGGGAGGGAAATAAGGAAGGAAGGACAGGAGGGAGGGAGGAAGAAAGGAAGGAAAGGATGGAGGAAAGAAGGAAGGAAAGAAAGAGTGAAGGAGGGAGGAAGGGAAGAAGAAAAGAAGGAAGGAAGGAAGGAAGGAAGGAGGGTAGGAGAGAGGGAGGAAAGATGGAAGGGAGGAAAAAAGGCAGGAAAGGAGAGAGGGAGGAAGGAAAGAAGGATGGAAGGGAGGGAGGAAGGAATAAAGGAAGTGAAGGAGGGAGGGAGGGAGGAAGGAAGAAGGAAGGAAAGGAAGGAGGAAGGAAGGAAGGGAGGAAGGAAGAAGGGAGGAAGAGAGGAGGAAAGGAAGGAAAGTAGGGAGGAAGGAAGGAAGGAAAGAAGGAGGGAGGGATGAAGGCAGGACAGAAGGAAGGAAGAAATGGGGATGGGGAAGGAAAGAAGGACGGGAGGAAAGAGATGAAGGAAATAAAGGGAAAAGGAGCAAGGAAGGAAGGAAGGAAGGAAGGACAGAAGGAAGGAAGGAAAGAAGGAAGGAACAGTCAAAACAAACGGGGTCTATTTGACGCTGGAGGACGACACGGTTAAGTGCAGTAATGGTGACTATAAAGACTTATAATAGTTACTATTTGAAGCTGATGAGTGTATATGAGGAGATGAAAAGAAAAGAAGGAAATTCATAATCTCTATCAGTTATATCTCACTCAGGTAAGATGAATGAAAGAATAAAAAGAAAAGTAAGCTTCCTCCCTCCTTCCTCCCTCCCTCTCTCTTCTCCTCTTTTCTTTCTCACCTCCACCTGCCTGCCTGTCTGACCTGCAGCCGATTTGTTCGCTGTAATTCGAGGCGTCTGGTTTGTGCCTGATTACCTTTTTGGTAGCGGTTTCATGGCGTAAGTGTGTGTGTGTGTGTGTGTGTGTGTGTGTGTGTGTGTGTGTGTGTGTGTAGGGTGTGTGTGATGTAACAGCACCTGACATGTTTTTTCGTGGTTTGTCGGCTTGGCGGTTGGTTATTCACTGACAGTAACAGGAAGGCCAGAGAGGTGGAGGAGGTACCACACACACACACACACACACACACACAGGAGCTTGTATCAGTATGTGACTATCTCCTATTTACTCCATTTATTCCTTAAACCTTTTATCTTTAAACCCAAATCCTATAGTATAACATGCTAAATCTAACAGTTTAAGATGCACACACACACACACACACACACACACACACACACACACACACACACACACACACACACACACACACACACACACACACACACACACACACACATACACACACACATCCAAACTTAACCTCAATGATCATAAATAACCGGGACAATAAATTAAAATAAAAGTAATAATTCTTATAGCACGGAAATCATTCATAATTGAGCATCTTCTAAAATAATAGATACACGTTTTCTTTTACAGGTATCTGCTGCTTCTTAACACACACACACACACACACACACACACACACACACACACACACACACACACACACACACACACACACACACACACACACACACTCACACAGGAAGCACATTTCTATTAAGAAATACCTCGGTTTGACATCTACACAAACGGCCGTCATGCAGTCACTGTACTCGTTGCAGGATGTGTTATTTGGACAATTGCATAACGATACTACAGATAGTCACACATCTAACAGTACAAACGACAAACCTGGTTTCCGTAAATTGCAGCAGCGGATAAGAAAAAAAAAAAAAAAAAACTGATTTCCCCACCTAGGTTTCTCCTGGAAGAACACACGTACGCCGGTAAACTGTGTCTGTAATCAGCTGTTCACACGCAGACAGGGAACGTCCAGCAGAGAAATCACGACATGCAGCGATGTGTTTGAGTACTTAAAAATAATTAATTACAAAGTCTGACTGGAGATGACATAAAGCAGCTTCTATGATGAAAAATAAGTCAGTTTCTAGTTATGACACATATAAGAAAGTAATGCCTTTAAACAAAGGTCTGGGAATCTAAATACCAACCTGATGCATGCATACATATAAATATACAGTAACCACATTAATACACTGTATGAAAACTACATTACTTAAATATAAATGTGACCTTATTTCTCTGTCCTGCAGGTTAATGCATTGGTAAAGAAAGACAGTGCATGCATTCAAATCTCTGCTTAAACTACATTGCACACCTGGTGCAGCAGTACACATTTATTTAGATCAATTCTCACACATCTACACATTCACTAACCTTTTATTTTGTAATTTTGGTCTGCATGCAGGCTATATGCAGGATTCAGCAGCAGGCTTTAAACTGCCTTTTTTCTGGCTTCTACCCATAGACTGTATAAAAGAAATGGACGTAACATCTGTGATGTCGCCCATTGGTTTGTGCTATATATATATATATATATATGGTTATATTATATATAACTATGTAAGTACAATCCATCTACTATTAGAAGGCTAATATTTGCTCATTAGCACCATAAACAAAGGACAGTTGAGGCTGGAGGGAATGCTGTTATTTATGCAAGTACTAGTCATAAAACAAAGTATTGGAGTAGTAAACATTTTGACCTTTAGACTAACATTCCCATGCCTAGAACAATCTGCACACTGTAGCTCCCAATGCATGTAGATTTAATAGGATACCACTAGTGATGTTTTAAAGTCAATGCTCTTCTTCAGGCCTTCTCGAGCTTGAAACATCACTGCTAGAATGCAGTTCTAAGTTACTTCCGCGTTGGCCTCATTTCAGAGGACCAGACCTCCCCGTCTGCTTCTACCTCTGAAAATATACATTTCTTCCCATCACTCACTCTTTGTGATGAGTGACAGCTCTCTCCACTGCTGCACCACTCCATCAGAGCTTCCCTTTATACAGAGAAATGGTATAATAATTACTGATAGAGAGCACACACCTGTCCATTTAGATCCTAATTCACTATAATACACATGAAGGTAAGAACTAGATTGGCCAGTGTGGATGTGTCATTAATCTGATGATGATTTAGTGTGTGTATGTGTATGTGTGTGTGTGTGTGTGTGTGTGTGTGTGTGTGTGTGTGTCTTCACTGTCCAAATGGTCAAAAAGGTTAAAAACATGTAAGAGAGCAAAACGAGTCCCCTGACGCATCCTCCAGTAATGAATCGAGAGGCCTTGACAGCACACACACACACACACACACACACACACACACAGACAGACAGAAAGACACACAAAACACTTAAAAACAGCAAACTCTTGCAAACTCGACAATACCCAAGGTTTTCAGCAGGACAGGAAATGGATTCGGGGAGACGCACTGAGCTCAGTAATACGAACAGGTCGTGTCAAGGACTGAACACAATGCGACAGGAAGACAAACCTCAATAGAGAGCACTTCCCCTGACATTGACACAGAGAGGGAATGATGGGGAAACTACTGCTGCATGTTCAGGTAGAGAGAAAAACTCAGAAGAAAAGAAGAAATTCAGTACTTTTTTTTTTTTTTTTCTTTTTACCTGTGAGGCATTAGATATTCTCAGTTGGAGTGGCTTAGAATTGGATTAAAAATAGATTACACCTAATAATGTGTACTGTACAGGGATGTATAGAGGACTCCCATTTGATCTGACACACATGTAATATAGTGCATAGACTTTTTATGGCTTTTTCTACCTTTAACCATTAACACATATAACGACGACTACAGAGCTGCAATGCAAAACGATGGCCAGGCTATTTGGGATGCATGTTAATTCTAATGCATGTAATAAACTGTGTATTAATGCATATGAATTCAATGCATTATGAGCATTAAAGTGACATAAGTATTGCCAAACTGATACTGGATTTTTGGGTCCAATGCGAATAATATATATATATATATATGAATAATAGTCACATACATTTTTTGCAATGATCCTTTACAAACACAAATATATGTAATGAAACCTATGATATTTTACATTTGAAACTAATCTTGCGAGACAGTGAACTTCACTATATAAAATAAAAATGTAAAATAAATGCTTTTACTGCAAACTATGTATAAAACTATGACTAAATAATAAAAATCCATATAAAAAAACATGGATGTATTAAAGTAGAATTAACCCTCCTGTTGTCCTCAGGTCAAGGAAGGACTGGAGGAAGGGATGAGGAAGGAAGGAAGGAAGGAAGGAAGGAAGGAAGGAAGGAAGGAAGGAAGGAAGGAAGGAAGGATGGGAGGAAAGGAGTAAGGAGGAAAAGAGGAAGTGAGTAAGGAATGAAGGAAATAAGGAAATAAGTAAGAAGGGAAAGATAGAAGGAAGGGAGTAAGGAGGGAAGGAAGGAAGGGAGTAAGGACAGAAGGAAGGAAGTAAAGGAGTATGGAGGGAGGAAGGAAGGAAGGAAAGGAGTAATGAGGCAGGAAGGAAAGGAGTATGGAAGGAAGAGGGAGCAAAGAAAGAAGGAAGGAGGGGAAGAACGAAGGAAAAAGGAAGGAAGGAAGGAAGGAAAGAAGGAACAGTCAAAACCGACGGGGTCAATTTGACCCGGGAGGACGACAGGAGGGTTAAGAAAAAGAATCATATGTACATAAAACACTGCCTATACAGATACCAGACATAAAGTATTATGAGTTATGGCAAAATCTGCCAATTTATATCAGAAATGTTTAAAAGTGATGTCATATTTATAAAACTTATTTTATTTCTAAATGATGTGAAATCACTGGATCACTCTACTTCCATTAACACTACAGAGACTCTTCTCCTTCCTCCAAGCAAACTAACTCTATATAGCTCTCTGTGATCAGATAGGGACGTCACACAGGCACCATCAGGGCCACCGGAGCCTCTTTACCCCCCCTCTTACACCCCCCCCCCCCCCCCCTTTACTCCCCCTCCTCCTCCTACTAAATCATCACTTGAGACGTTGCCCCTGCTGAAGCCTGTGCACCTGGCACCACAGCTGACGAGTCCCGATGAATACACAACAGGGTTACGGGCGACTCTCGGCCACCTCTGAGGTGAACGCTCAATATGCAGCGGAGGACTCGGCTTGGCAAAGAGAGAGATAGGGTGAGAGAGAGAGAGAGAGAGGAAGGGAGAGAGAGACATAGAGAGAGACATAGAGAGAGAGAGAGGGAGAGACACATAGAGAGAGACATAGAGAGAGAGATAGAGAGAGAGAGAGAGAGAGAGAGAGAGAGAGAGGAAGGGAGAGAGACACAGAGAGGGAGAGAGAGAGACAGAGACACAGAGACATAGAGAGAGACATAGAGAGAGAGAGAGGGAGAGACACATAGGGAGAGACATAGAGAGAGAGAGATAGAGATAGAGACAGCGAGAGAGAGAGAGGGAGAGACACATAGAGAGAGAGACAGCGAGAGAGAGAGGGAGAGACACATAGGGAGAGAGACATAGAGAGAGAGAGAGAGAGAGAGAGATAGAGACAGCGAGAGAGAGAGGGAGAGACACATAGAGAGAGAGAGACATACAGACAGAGGATAGAGACATAGACAGAGAGAGAGAGAGGAAGGGATTATAAAGACTAGATCCTGAAGAACATCCTGAAACACCGTCACAGTGAGACTGCATCTGTGTGTTTAAAATGAGATGCAAAAGAAAAGGAAAATACTTCTCATAGTCTCTTATGTCTCTGCTTTCACAATCCTGATGCATAAAACTCAGAAATATGTTGTCATTTGAAGTCTTATTTTTCATAATTTCTCCACTTCCTGTTTTGCTCCTTCATCAATATGATTACACTGAACACCAACTCTCATGTAAAAATCCAATCAGCTGATCAATAAGAGATAGTGAGCATGTTTCTTTGCAAAAATTAGATCCGACATTTAGAATGAAAGGTAATTTAAAGTAGACAGAAACACCTTGAGATGATTGATAACACTAAAAAATAAAAAATAAAATACACTAGCAGTTGTAACTTCAGTTCTTGGTTGAACGCTCTCCAGACGTGATTCCTCTCTCTACATTACTAGAAGACGCAGCATGATGAGATTCAGGTAATGAGATTTTTTTTTCTTCTTCTTCTTCTTCTTCTCTTCTCTTTTCTCCTATATCCATAAAAATGCATATATAACGTTCTGGAAACAAACTCTTCAAAAATGCAGACATCAAAACAAATGGTGAATTAAGGCACGGCACTCACTGCCTTGTTCTGAGAGCATGGCCTTGAGCTACCGATTTTTAAACTGTGCCACCGTTAATTTATGCGAAGATCTGAACTAATTCTTTGGCAAGTGTGAAGCGAGAATATTAACGCGATGTATTTCCTTGTCGATGATAATGCCGCGCTCTTAATTTGAGATGTGCGGTGTAGTCGAACATGAAATGGAAATTTGCCCCAAACTATGTATTTGTCACTGAGTGTCGGATGTGGAATGAGGTTACATGCATCCTTTGCTACCCACACTCGAAAAGAAGAAGAGGTGTATTTCTTCTTCTTCCCTCACACACACACACATGCACGCACACACACACACACACACACACACACACTGTTGCTGTGTATGTATATGTAGAAAGCTTAAACTTAAAGCCATGGCTCAGAATATATTATATTTACATATTTACATCCAGGGTGATTTTTTTTTTATATAATGTATTTGCATAGATTTCCTCAAGAGTTCTTCTTCTGATGATGAAAAACTAACTAATATATCACTACTAACCCTAACCCCACTGAGGTTAAAGCTCCTTTCTTTGTTCCTTCCTTCCTCCCTTCCTTCCATCTGTCCTTCCTCCCTTTCTTCCTTCCATCCGTCCTTCATCCCTTTCTTCCTTCTGTCCTTGCTTTCTTCCTTCCTATTTTTCTTCCTTCTGTCCTTCCTTCCATTTGTCCTTCCTCCCTTTCTTCCTTCCATCTGTCCTTCATCCCTTTCTTCCTTCTGTCCTTCCTTCCATTTGTCCTTCCTCCGTTTCTTCCTTCCTTCCTACCTTCCATCTGTCCTTCATCCCTTTCTTCCTTCCATTTGTCCTTCCTCCCTTTCTTCCTTCTTTCCTTCCTTCCATTTGTCCTTCCTCCCTTTCTTCCTTCTGTCCTTCCTTCCTACTTTTCTTCCTTCTGTCCTTCCTTTCTTCCTTCCTTCCATCTTTCCTTCCTCCCTTTCTTCCTTCTGTCCTTCCTTTCCTACTCTTCCCTTTCTTCCTTCTGTCCTTCCTTTCTTCGTTCATACTTTTCTTCCTTCCTTTATTCCTTCCATCTGTCCTTCCTCCTGTCATTCCTTTCTTCTTTCCTCCCTTTCTTCCTTCTGTCCTTCCTTCCATCCGTGCTTCCTCCCTTTCTTCCTCCCACTAAAATACACAGACTGACCCCACTGAGGTTAAAGCTCCTTTCTTTCTTCCTTCCTTCCTTCCTCCCTTCCTTCCATCTGTCCTTACTCCCTTTCTTCCTTCCTTCTGTCCTTCCTCCCTTTCTTCCTTCTGTCCTTCCTTCCTACTTTTCTTCCATCTGTCCTTCCTCCCTTCTGTCCTTCCTCCCTTTCTTCCTTCTGTCCTTGCTTTCTTCCTTCCTACTTTTCTTCCATCTGTCCTTCCTCCCTTTTGTCCTTCATCCCTTTCTTCCTTCTGTCCTTCCTTCCATCTGTCTTTCCTCCCTTTCTTCCTTCTGTCCTTCCTGTCCTACTCCTCCCTTTCTTCCTTCTGTCCTTCCTTTCTTCGTTCATACTTTTCTTCCTTCCTTTATTCCTTCCATCTGTCCTTCCTCCCTTCCTTACATCTGTCCTTCCTCCCTTCCTTCCATCTGTCCTTCCTCCGTTTCTTCATTCTGTCCTTCCTTCCATCTGTCCTTCTTTCGTTTTTTCCTTTCATCTGTCCTTCCTCCCTTTCTTCCTTCTGTCCTTCCTTCCACTTGTCCTTCCTCCGTTTCTTCCTTCCTTCCTACCTTCCTTCTGTTTTTCCTTCCTCCCTTTCTTCCTTCTGTACTTCCTTCCTTCCATGTCCTTCCTCCCTTTCTTCCTTCTGTCCTTCCTTCCATCTGTCCTTCATCCCTTTCTTCCTTCTGTCCTTCCTTTCTTCCATCCTACTTTTCTTCCATCTGTCCTTCCTTCCATCATTTCCTCCTTTTCTTCCTTCTGTCCTTCCTTCCATCATTTCCTCCTTCCATCTGTCCTTCATCCCTTTCTTCCTGCTGTCCTTCCTTTCTTCCTTCCTCCATTTCTTCCTTCTGTCCTTCCTTCCATCTGCCCTTCCTCCCTTCCTTCCATCTGTCCTTCCTCCCTTTCTTCCTTCTATCCTTCCTTCCATCTGTCCTTCCTACCTTTCCTACAATCATCACATGTGCAACACAGTCAGAAAGCATGTTAAAAAAAAAAGGCCTAAAGCTGCAAGCCACAACTCCTCAAGACAAAAGATGCATTTAGAAAATTAGTATAAAAGTATAATGAAAATACACTCAAGGAGGGCTTCACAAACTTCTACAATAGTTTATATGATATCATATAAAAGTGAAACTCCAGGGCTCCACAAAAAGTAACCCGGTGCGTACAAATTCTTCTTCTATTACGCCCAAAATTTGGCCAAAATATGTCTGTTTCTGAATAATACACAGTAGACATGTTAATGTTAATCGTACCGGTGTTTAGAGAGAGAGAGAGAGAGAGAGAGAGAGAGAGAGAGAGAGAGAGAGAGAGAGAGAGAGATAGAGATAGAGAGAGACATAGAGAGACATAGAGAGACAGAGAGAGAGAGAGACATAGAGAGAGAGAGAAAGAGTGAGAGAGAGACATAGAGAGAGGGACATAGAGAGAGAGACATAGAGAGAGAGAGAGAAAGAGTGAGAGAGAGACATAGAGAGAGGGACATAGAGAGAGAGACATAGAGAGAGAGAGAGAGAGAGAGAGAGAGAGAGAGAGAGAGAGAGAGAGAGAGAGAGAGAGAGAGAGAGAGAGAGAGAGAGAGAGAGAGAGAGAGAGAGTTATAGTAGTTAAGAGTAAGAGTAAAGTTTGAGTCTGGTGTTCTTGAGCTGATGACTGGACCCCCAAAAAGAGGTGAAGGAGGTCATACAGTATTTAATAAGGCAATAACTATTAAAAAAAAACTCACAAAAAAGGCGTATCTGACTTTTCCACCTCTATAACCTGTGATTCTTCCATATAATACTGACAAAATTAACCTGTTCACTCACTTTTTGGTGTAACTGCTGTCAATCCACTGACACAAGCAACCTTACAAGCCTAAAAAAAAAAAGGTTGGTATTCATTGGCAAAGGGTAGTAAAAAGAGTATGGGAATTGAGGTTAAGGGCTCATGTAGCATGATGCTTATCTTAAAGGAACTTTAATCAAGTGTTTTATTATCTAAACATAACCAGACGTTAACTGGGCAGATCAGAAAATGCTGATGTTTATCATTTTTTGGACCAGTCTGGTTTGACGGAGGTTTGTTATGGAAGAAAAAAGGACGGAGTTGGTGACATATTTCATGCCAGCTGTCTACAACCAAACTCTTTGACCTAGCTTGACAAGCTTTGCTGCATTCCTTGTCATTGGTAAGGATTTTTTTTTTATTATTATTTTTAGCTTGCAAAAAGAAAAAAATCTAATTACATACAGCAAGCATTGCAAAAAAAAAAAAAAAAAAAAAAGACTGCAGGAAATGTAAATGAGACATAAACAGAAGTAAATGGGCTGTAACTCTGCATGACAGCAGTATTCTCCTGTAACTGCAGAACCACCCACTCCCCAAAAAACAGGCGTAAGCAAACGCTCCGAGTATTTAGAAAGAGACTTCAAAAATATTTCACCCAGGTGAGCATGTGACAGCAAGAGAGAGAAAGAGGGGGGGTGGGGGGGGGGGGGGGCGTTTTTAAATAGCCTGCAAGAGGATGTGAAATCTTTACATTACGGGCGACCACGTAACCCTAATGGATACAAACTGTCATCGGGCTAATCCCCAGGCCTCGTCATGGCAGTGCCACCCAAAGAGAGAGCAGAGGGGGCTAAAGGTGTCACATTTCCTGTTTCTTTCTATTTCTTTTTTTCTTTTTTTTCTTGGTTGGTGTTCTGTTGGGTATACGGTCGGTTTACATCACGTTAAATGAGCAGGAAGTGATGCGTTTATGCTGTGTAAATCTCTACAGGATGCTGCAGCTGCTTAAAGTTTACCTGCTGGATGTAAACTATGAACACACACACACACACACACACACACACACACACACACATATATATATATATATATATATAGATATTCACATGCATATAAACACACACATACAGGCTTATGTTTATGCCTCACTCTCTCTGGATGGTGATGTACTGTACCTGCTAAATTGTAAAAACTCTCCTCGCTGACACGTTTATAAACCGACGCCTAATTACGCCGCAGTTCATTCTCAGTGTGTTTGTCCTTTCAGACTAATTTCTCTATGAAATCCATCCATTACTGACTCCACTCTCCGGCTCTCACCTTTTCACCCGGGTAAACTTCCTGCAGGTTCTTGGAAGAAACAGAGAGGAGAAAGGATTCAACAAATATGAGAGAGAGGGTAAGGAGACAGGGCCCAGATTATATATGGTTAACCCTTCGTGTCGTCCTCCCGGGTCAAATTGACCCCGTCTGTTTTGACTGTTCCTTCTTTCCTTCCTCCAACCCCCTTTCTTCCTTCCTTCTGTCCTGCCTTCCTCCTTCCCTCCTTCTTTCCTTCTCTCCTTCCTGCCTTCTTTCCTGCCTCCCTCCTTGTTTCTTTCTTTCCTCCCCATGATCTTCCTTCTTTCCTCTTTCCTTTCTCCTTCCTTCTTTCCTTCCCTCCCTCCTACCTTCCTTCTTTCCTTTCTTCCTGTCCTTCCTCCCTCCTTTCCTTCCTTCCTTCCTTTCCTTTCCTCCCTTCCTTCCTTTCCTCCCTTCCTTCCTTCTTTCCTTTCCTTTCCTCCCTTCATTCCTTCCTCCCTCCTTTCCTTCCATCCTTCCTCCCTTCCATCCTTTCCTTCCTTCTCCCTCCCTTCCTTCCTTGACTCGAGGACAACAGGAGGGTTAAACACAAAAACACACATGAAGATGTCTATTTTGACTCTGGGTCATCATAAGAGGCATTTATTACCTTTTATAGACATAATGATTAATCAGATGATTAAGAAAATAGCAGGCAGACTAACTGATAATAAAAATGAATGATAGGAGCCATGTAAGGAATTTATTACTTTCTGATTAAACCAACAGGCACAAGTTTTAAGGTTTCCATCTGGCTCAGTTGTCTTTCAGTCAACATGAACTTTATTTGTTCCCATCTCTCAGCCCTGATTGTCACCATCTTCCACATATGATGTCATAATACTGTCTGATATTATCGTGGCTCAGAGTATGAAAGAAAAAAGAAAGAAAAAAAAGCAGTGTGTGCATTACAGCGGTGGTAATTCTCGCCACTCAAACGGTGTGTGAAATAGAGCTCCAGTCAGGTCATTGTTGATCCCCACCTCTAATAGAATAATCAATCTTGCTTCTGGCAAGTCTGTGGGATTAATTATTAAGGGCCAAACATTTACCAGCTAAGCACAGCGCCGCCTGCTTCTGCTTCTGCTTCAGCTTCGTCTACCTGCCTCGCAAAACACCCGCTTTGCATCCTCGTCCTCCGCAAAAGAAGAAAAACTACTCAACCTCAGCGTGAATTGATTATCTGACACGCTTATCTGCTGACAATAACCACCAACCCCTTCCGTCCCCTCCGCTCCCCTCCACCTTTTTAAAACAATAGTATCTTTCCAGTTTGTCAGTCACAGATTTATTTCATGTAGAACACTCACAGAAGGAGGATTAACGGTATCTACTTATACGCTTGTGATAAACTCTTATCTCCTTTCTTTCCCCCCCTGAGCACTCTGTGGGTGCACGTTGACCTGTTTTCCTCTGCTTCCTTATTCTTCTTCCTTTAGTTTTGGGCTCTGTACCTCCAATTTTTAATCATTTACCCCTCCTGTTGTCCTCGAGTCAAGAAAGGAACGGAGGGAGGAAGGAAGGAAGGAAGGAAAGGAGGAGGGAGGGAGGAAGGAAGGGAGGAAAGAAAGGAGGGAGGAAGGAAGGAAAGGATGGAAGGGAGAAAGGAAGGAATGAAAAGGAGGGAAGGGAGGAAGAAGGAAGACAAGGAGGGAGGAAGGAAGGGAGAGAGGAAGGAAAGGAGAAAAGGAAAGAAGGAAGAAGGAAGGCAAGGAGGGAGGAAGGAAAGGATGGAAGGGAGGAAGGAAGGGAGGAAGAAGGAAGGAAAGGATGGAAGGGAGGAAGGAAGGGAGGAAGAAGGAAGGAAAGGATGGAAGGGAAGAAGGAAGGAAGGAAAGGAGGGAAGGAGGAAGGAAGGAAGGGAGGAAGAAGGAAGATCATGGGGAGGAAAGAAAGAGACAAGGAGGGAGGCAGGAAAGAAGGAGGGAAGGAGGGAAGGAGGAAGGAAGGAAGGGCGGAAGGAAGGAAGGAAGAAAGGGGGTTGGAGGAAGGAAGGAAGGAACAGTCAAAACAGATGGGGTCAATTTGACCCGGGAGGACGACAGGAGGGTTAACTAACAGTCCCAAACCCCCCAAAAAAGAATCAGCTTAAGATCATACATGACAAAATAAGAATGTATAAAAAATGGCTGCCGATTAACTTCCTGTCAATGAGAACTCTGTGTTTGCTGTTCTTCTTCATTGTAAAACTTCTAAAATCTAAAAGACGTTGATGATTTTTTGCTTGTTTGAATTCAGCCATTAAACATCTCTCCCTCCCCTAAGTTATAAAGTGTTAACCCCACAAAACTTAAAGGCAGTAGTTTTGCTAGCTCTGTGTGAAGGAACTGAATCTTTATAGCCCTGCAGACGAAGAGGAAGTAGCAGCGGTGATGGAGAGAGAGAGAGAGCTGCAGCAGTGAACAGCGTGACCGAACAGTGTCAGGTTATAACGACCTGCATGGATACGAGCGTCAGGTGAGCCTCTAAAGCAGGGGTGTCAAACATGAGGCCCGTGGGCCAGAACCGGCCCGCTGAGGGGTGAAATCCGGCCCCACTTTCCTTCCTATGTTCTTTTCCTTCCATCTGTCCTTCCTACCTTCCTTTTATCCTTTCTTTGTTCGTTCCTTCCTTTCTTCCTTCCTTCCTTCTATCTGTCCTTCCTCCTGTTCTTCCTTCTGTCCTTCCTTTCTTCCTTCTGTCTTACCTCCCATCTGTCTTTCCTCCCGTTCTTCCTTCTGTCCTTCCTACCTTCCTTTTATCCCTTTCTTTGTTGCTTCCTTCCTTTCTTCCTTCCTCCCTTTCTTCCTTCTGTCCTTTCTTTCTTCCTTCTGTCCTTCCTCCGTTTCTTCCTTCCTTCCATCTGTCTTTCCTCCCGTTTTTCCTTCCATCTGTCCTTCCTACCTTCCTTTTATACTTTCTTTGTTCGTTCCTTCCTTTCTTCCTTCTATCTGTCCTTCCTCCCTTTCTTCCTTCCAACTTTTCTTCCTTCTGTCCTTCCTCCGTTTCTTCCTTCCTTCCATCTGTCTTTCCTACCTTCCTTTAATCCTTTCTTTGTTCCTTCCTTCCATCTGTCCTTCCTCCCTTTCTTCCTTCCTACTTTTCTTCCTTCTGTCCTTCCTCCGTTTCTTCCTTCCTTCCATCTGTCTTTCCTCCCGTCCTTCCTTCCATCTGTCCTTCCTACCTTCCTTTTATCCTTTCTTTGTTCCTTCCTTCCTTTGTTCCTTCCTTCCATCTGTCCTTCCTCCCTTCTTCCTTCTGTTCTTCCTTTCTTCCTTCCTATTTTTCTTCCTTTTGTCCTTCCTTCCATCTGTCCCTCCTTCCTTCCTACCTTCCATCTGTCTTTCCTACCTTTCTTTCCTCCTTCCTTTTGCCTGTCTTTCCTTCCTTCCCTTCTTATTTCCTTCCTTCCTTCCTTCTTTCCCTCCATCTTTTTAATAATCCGGCCCAGATCACATCGGTCTGTATGTGGCCCTCGAATGAAAATGAGTTTGACACCTCTGCTCTAAAGCTCCTGAACAGAGACTTTATCTTAAATCTAACAGGAACTAAGAACTCCGAGTTGCTCCACGTCAAACATTTTCATCCTGCACTACTTCCACAGATATGTTCTGCT
The DNA here is from genome assembly GCF_027409825.1 of Scomber japonicus. Lineage (NCBI taxonomy): Eukaryota > Metazoa > Chordata > Actinopteri > Scombriformes > Scombridae > Scomber > Scomber japonicus. The sequence goes on from NC_070601.1 coordinate 3,285,023, forward strand.
CGGTCTGCTCGTGCTGACTTTGCAGTCTCACCTCATCAAGCACTTCATAACTCTTCTGCCGCCTTGTTCGGTTTATTTCTTCCAATCCTCGTCTGCCTGAGAAAGACGACAAACGCAAACTGGAACAACTGAAAGTGTTACAGCTATTTTATTGTCCATCGACTGCCAAGATATTTCTTTTTTTGTTTTTATTTCTTCCTCTCTTTCTGTTTTCTAGAGGGGAGGAAAAGTCTCAAGTATTGTTCTTTTACTCCCTAAATCCTCCTCAAGTCATCCAGCTTTGCTCCTGAGCTCCAACACATACTGATAATTAAAATTCAGCCACGTTATAGTTATGTTTATGGGTCAGTGACAAGATGAGCAATTCAAAAATATGTTGAAAAATAGTTTAAAAAGCAGCATCAGGTTTGTTTAAATGTATTTTTGTTGGTTTTATCTCATTTAAAATGACATTTGCACCATTTTTAAACCAAAAGTAAGACTGAATGCTCCTGAAAATGTCAAATGGTGTAACCACAAAAGAATAAAAATGATAATTCTCCAGATGAAATGTAATATTTAGGACAATTGTATTCCATTATCTTTATTTAATATAAAAGTTATAATGTAAGATCATGCCAAACTAGTTGATATGATGTTTTATTGACTATTTACTGTTTTTAAAGCAAGTTTAAAGTCTTTATGGTTACACCACTTAGACATATTCTCTCAAAATGGATTAAAAGCAGAAATATTTTTGCTGGATCCACACAAAAAAAGAGTGTGTGCAAGTTCTTCATATGTTTATTTTCATATTTTAACCCCTTTATATTTGACTAAACCACATGGACACAAAAAAAAAGAGTAATTGACCATCTAGCAGCTGTAGTAACGCTGTCCAAAACATTTAAAAAATGTTAAATAATGATTATATTTTTGCTTTTTTTTATGTGGCAACACTGTGGTTAAAGCCTGAGTAGGTTTAGGCACAGAAACCACTTGGTTAAAGGGGTTAGGGATTACTTAAAACATGGTTTTATATTTCCTTAAAGAGAGTTATGCAACCTCTGTTGTCATGGAAACAGTAAACACCACAACGTTACAGTTTCTCTCGACTGGCGGCTGGAAAAAACACTCGTGGTTGGAAATGGGAAGTGAACATTTAACCCGCCTCGTTCCTAACAAGAAGAAGAAGGGCTTGCAGACTCATGCAGCAGACACACCCACTAAACCATCTTACTGCTCCCTGTGCCTAAATCTAACCAAGTGGGTGTGTCGCGGAGTAAAGTGGGTGTGACGTGGAGATAAATGTACTTGCATAATAAAGATTATCAAGTCACATCTTATTATTTGAGCTGCATCATGATTATTATAGATGGTGAGATGGTGTGAATGTATCTATAGGCCTGAATTTTAGGTATGGTGTGGTGTGGTTGTTTTGTTTCTTGTGAGAATGGATGGTGAGCTCATATAAAGAAGCTCATACCAATGCACACACATGCGCACGCACACACACACACACACACACACACACACTGCAAAGCCACATATCAACAGGGTATCTAACCACTGGGAGGCAAGAGATCCACAGAGGTGTACATTAACATAAATACCAAATCTGCTGGAGGAGAGAGACAAGTGTGTGTGTGTTTGTGAATGTGTGTGTGTGTGTGTGTGTGTGTGTGTGTGTGTGTATGTGTGTGTATGTGAGGGGGCGGTGGAGTGAAGGGGGGGGACAATGCATTCATTGTGTGCAGATGGAGGATATGCGAGAGAGAGAGAGAGAGAGAGAGAGAGAGAGAGAGAGAGAGAGAGAGAGAGAGAGAGAGAGAGAGAGAGAAGTGTAGAGTGTAGCTCCATCTACAGGCTGAGAGACACACACACACACACACACACACACACACACACACACACACCAGAAACACACTTGAAATACAAGTTGTCTCACACACAACACATCTGAATGCTGATTTGCTTCAAAACATGCTCCTTCTCTTTCTCTTACACACACACACACACACACACACACACACACACACACACACACACACACACACACACACACACACACACACACACACACACACACACACTCTTTGATACACACACACACTCACTTTCACATTCATATTATCTTATGCACACACTCTTCATCCTCTCAATCCTTCACTCATCTACACACACACACCATTATACATCTCTGTCTTTCATTTAAAACCACACACACACACACACACACACACACACACACACACACACACACACACACACTAATTCTTTTTCCTGCTCTCACATTAAACAGAAAAACTCAGACAGAGCTGAGTTTCTTCAAAGCTTCTCTTTTAACATCTCTTAAATTCTGTTAATAATCATCTTAATGGAGATTACTGTTTGCAGGAGAGGAAGAAAAAAAAAAACAACACAGAAAATTACAGCATCATCCCTGCTTCCCTCTCGAGGTTCGTTAAGATCAGGTAATGCAATTAAAATCTAATTAAAATCACATTAAATCGCCTTTAAGCGTTGTCGTTTGTGCCGAGCAGAGACAGGATCTCTTTATTAGTGCAACACGCAGAGATGGAAACACACAAGACATGCACAACAACATGGATCCATTCAATTCAATCACACGTGAAGAGTCTTCTCATTTATAGGTTAGGTTGGGCTTTTATTTTGAAAGGTAAGGTATATCAATTTGATTTAAAAGAGACTTTAACCCTCTTGTCGTCCTCCCGGGTCAAATTACCTCATCTCTTTTGACTGTTACTTCTTTCCTTCCTTCCTTCCTTCCTCCCTCTTTCTTTAATTTTTCCTTTGTTCTTACCCTCCTTCCCTCTTTCTTTGCTCCCTCCTCCTTCCATACTTCTTTCCTCACTTCCTTCCTCACTTTGTTCCTTCCTTCCTCCTTTCCCTCTCTCCCTCCCTCCCTCCCTCCCTCCTTACTCTTTTCCTTCCTTCCTTCGTTCCTTCCTTCCTTCTTCCCTCCCTCCCTCCTTACTCCTTTCCTTCCTTCCTTCCTTCCCTTCCTCCTGTCCTTCCTTGACCTGAGGACAACAGGAGGGTTGACCTCATCTCTTTTGACTGTTACTTCTTTCCTTCCTTCCTCCCTCTTTCCTTAATTTTCCTTTGTTCTTACCCTCCTTCCTTCCCTTCCTTCCTTCTTCCTTTCCTCCTTCCTTCCCTTCCTCCTATCCTTCCTTGACCTGAGGACAACAGGAGGGTTATTTGATTATATATTATATTATCATTTATTTTACCTTGAAGTTTGTCTTGAGTTCACTTTGATGTCAAGGATCAGACCAGTAAAACCATTGCATAGTAACCTACAACTATCATATAATAGATTAGCTGTACTATAATAAACCATCTATTTAATTTTAAGAAAAACAAGTGCAATTTCAAAAATATTGTATCTTTTTTTTTCAGATTACTTTGCACAGAAACTGCTAACGGTCAACATTTTGCACATTTCTAATGAGTTTTCTAGTTTTAAAATGTTGTAACACTGCATAAAGACATAATTGAGTTACAGTACATCAGCCTATAGCTACCTATGGTTGCCCTGAATCTAAAGAGGTGCAGGACTTCACTTTGCAGAGAAAAATGGGACCACAGTGAGTAAAAATGTGACAGAAAAAGCAAAAAAATGACCAGAAACTGACATAAATATGACAGCAATATGTATTAATTGACATACTGTTTGTCTCTGAATGTGCAGGTATATCAATTTGATGTATAAGTGACTGTTTTATGCTGCTTATTTTACCCTTCACGAGTTCTAACTTCAGCGTAATTGTCATTCAGCTTCTAGATAAACTGACTTTTTGACTTTTTTTATTATTCTGTCAAAAACTGGCATGATCTGTTCCCCCTCTGATCAATATGTAAATGAAGCACAGTGATATATGGAAGAAATGGCTGGTAATGGCAATGGTGTTTCTGCTCCAACGGGGTCAAAGCAAACATAAAGTGACAGTCGTTGAGTGTCGAACATGAGCTGTTTCTCAGAGTTCAAACTCCATAAATGTGAAGCAGAACATTCCTCAACACACACAACGAGAATCTCAGCTGACTTTCCCAGGATATTAAAAGCTTTAAAACCCCCCTCACTGCACCCTCTACCTCTCTCTCTGACTCTCCAACAACCCCCCCAAAAAAACTTTAAAATCATTTTTTTTGCAGCACAGGAAGTCCAGAGCGAAACCAGTTGGTCCCGCTCTGTCATCACCTCGGCGATAGCGCTCCGATACACTTCCAGAAATTAGTGCCATTATGCAGAATCAGGTAACAAAGCCTTTCAGTTCCTCTTGCTTCAACTTAGCCTGAGAGGAAATGTACAGTGATAGCTCCACTAAAAGGCTGACAAGCATGTGGGAAGAGAGAGAGAGAGAGAAAAGGAGGAGGAGGGGGTGGGGTGGGGGGATCAAGAGTCCATATTGAAGCCTAGTCCACTTCCTCTTCATCTGTTTGTTTGTTCTATTACTTTTAAAAATACCTCTGTCTGAACTCTGTAACACTACACAGGAAAAGTGAGGTTCAAACTGGCTCCAAAGGCTCTCTGTGTGTTATTTCCTCACAACTAATCAATCAAACTACAAACAGGCAGGAACGGCATCTCTATTTCCTTATTTTCATTTCAATTATTCTTATTTGTAAAAGGCTGAACCTCTTTCAGTTGTATGATTGAAGTCCCAGCATCTGTTTAAAACTCACTTTGTCATTATTTAAACCAAAAGTATTAAAGTAACCTTCCTGTCGTCCTCTTAGGTCAAATTGACCCCGTCTGTTTTGACTGTTCCTTCTTCCCTCCCTTCCTCCCTCTTTCTCTCTTTCTTTCCTTCCTCTCTCTTTCCTCCCTTCCTTCTTTCCTTTCCTCCCTTCCTTCTTCCTCCCTTCCTTCCCTCATTCCTTGCTTCTTCCTCCCTTCCTTCCTTCTTCCTCCCTTCCTTCCCTCATTCCTTCCTCATTTCCTTCCTTCCTTATTCCTTCCATCCTTCCTTCTTCCTCCCTTCCTTCCATCGTTCCTTGCTTCTTCTTCTTTCCTTCCTATTTCCTCCCTTCCATCTTTCCTTCCTCCCTCCTTTCCTTCTTTCCTTCCTTCCATCCTTCCTTCTTCCTCCCTTCCATCTTCCTCCCTTCCTTCCCTCATTCCTTCCTCCCTCATTTCCTTCCTTCTTCTTCTTTCCTTCCTTCTTCCCTCCTTCCTTGACTCGAGGACAACAGGGGGGTTAAAAGACCAAAATGTGATGCAAAATGACTCTTCAGCATTTCTTCTCTAAGCTACAAAGCTCTCCAATGTTCTTAAATAATTATAATATATTGTTGTATTGATCTTGGGAAGGAAATCTCCTTTCCGCTTCCTCTCCTCCAAAGAGGATAAATAATACACACCAATAAGAATCCTGACTTTGACTACTCACTAAACCGTCCTGTAAATCCCAAACATTTCCGACTGCATGTTACCGATTTCCTTATTCCAGACACTTAAACACTGCAGACAAGAGAAGCAAATTACTCAGGTGTGATCACATCAGCTGCATCCTCGCCACCGCCGCCCTCCGCCGCAGACGTGACGGCAGAAACCGAACCTGACATTGCAGAACTGAGAAGTAATTAGAGGCCCGGGCCGCTGCGCTCCTTCGTCTGACACCAAATCAATGCAGTTTTTCCGCGTTATCAATTAAAGACGTGTAATTACAAGCGTGGAGAATTGCCTCTCACAAACAGTCGAGCCAGAGACGGCCCTTCAAACCGCTCGGCTGGCGTCAGACCCACTCCTCCATGCAACTTGCACCTTGACCCCCGCCCGCCTCGGATGAAATCCTGGAGCCACAACGACCGGGGTTGTTTATGGATTTTATGGCGTCCGCTCCAAACACCTGAGCAATAAACTCACTGTAGCGTGCAGCACCGAAATGCCGTACGCTTGGTAGCGAGCCAAAGTGCAAAATGTATTACTCAAGAGCCCGGTTCCCAATTGAAGCCAGCTGGGTTTGAACCATTAGCCGGTACAAGCAGAGACAACCTGGTTGCTGAAAGCGCTGACACTCCTGGGTAAATGAAACAGAGGGCTCTACACTGCAACCCCCCCCCCCCCCTCCCCCCTCCTCTTCCCTCCCAACATCCACCCCCTCCACCCCGCGGCCTCCCATCAGCACCTGGGAAAATGGATTTGAAACGAGGGCAGCTACCCACCATCACCACCACCATCACCCCACCCCCACCCCCCTTTAAATGAGCAGATGGAAGCTTCCGCAACGATTATCACCACATTACCTGGGAGTCTGTTGACGAACAGGAACAATACAGGCGGCGCTAATAAACCCCAATCAAACATGACACCCCCGCTAATGTCGCTCACTTCTCTATCCCTACAAGGCAAAACTAGTCGAGATGATTCGTTTTCATGAAATGGGCTCCGGCTTACAGCTGCACTCTCCACAAGCAAAGGGAGGGAGAGTCAGTATAGTAGAGTAGAGTATAATAGAGGTGATGTGTTTCAAAAAGGCTTCGGCTTCGGGTTTACCTTATGGTCATAAAAGTGTAGTGGAGTCATTTGTAAGACATATATATATATAAAAGTAGCACTGTTCCCACATGAATTTTACTCCTGTCAGGGTTGGAACAGCATGTAGACCATCACGGGACTCTGAGCCTCCCTTGTGAAGTCAGATAAAAGGGGCAGCAGCTTCTTAAGAGTCAGAAAGATTTATATATGTAAGAGAGTGCATGCATGTGTGTGTGTGTGTGTGTGTGTGTGTGTGTGTGTGTGTGTGTGTATGTGTGTGTCTGGTATATGCATACTTGGATATGCATATGTATGTTTTAACCCTCCTGTTGTGCTCGAGTCAAGGATGGAAGGGAGGAAGAAGAAAGGAAAGGATGGAAGGAAGGAAATGAGGGAGGAAGGAAGGAAGGGAGGAAAGGAAAGAAGGAAAGGAAGGAGGGAAGGAAGAAGGGAAGGAAGAAAGGAAAGAAGAAAGAAGGAAGATCATGGGGAGGAAAGTAATACAAGGAGGGAGGCAGGAAAGAAGGCAAGAAGGACAGAAGGGAAGAAGGAGGGAAGGAGGAAGGAAGGACAGAAGGAAAGAAGAAAGGGGGTTGGAGGAAGGAAGGAAGGGACAGTCAAAACAGACGGGGTCAATTTGACCCGGGAGGACGACACAAGGGTTGTGTTTCAGTAATGCTTGCAGGACCTTAGTTTGTATTTTAGGAGCTTTACTAAATAGGAATGATAGGATTTTAGTTTTAAAGCTGCAATAATGAACCAAATGAGTTCAAACAATGCTTTATTAAATCTATCACCACCAGATAAATCTCTATTTATTTCACATGTGGTATAATGTGGTGTACTGTAAGGTTTGACATTCCTGTGCTGGCTGGATGAATACATACTTAGCATGCTTTATAGGCTGAGCATGTGCATTAGAGACTTCCATCAGCCGAGCCAGCTTACTTCCTGTTAGCTCTCTGCTAGACTCACAGGTCAGTCTATAAACACTGAGGACAATCTGCAAGCTTTTGGAGTAGAATAAAGGGAATAGCATTAAAACCAAATTAGGCATGGGATGATAACTGTGTTCAAGGTATACCGCGATTTGAAAAAGCCACAATAACCGAAACCGCCAAATTTTCTGTCATACCGTTCCTAAGGTATGGGCGGTTTTTTGTCTGGTCAAAGACAGGAAGTGGAAAGGTCAGAAATCCCTCAGGTGGTGCAGCTGCAGTATAGAGTATCACGACCCCTCACACTGTCATTACAAATTCAGGTTAAATTAACATGTCTGTCTTTATTTTTCTTCCTTTTAGGAACATTTTAGAGCTGTAATCACAATACCACCATACCGTGAAACCGTGATATTTTTGCTTATGGTTATCATACCGCCAGGATCTCATACCGGCCCATGCCTAGTCCAAATCCCCAGATCCCAAATTGTCTGCTTTTGTGATACAAGCTTGATATCACAATATGTTTGACCAAATACCTCAATATCAATATTTTGACAAGGGGTGACTATTAGTGCTTTCAGTAATGTGGATATAATGACTTGTGTGGATAAAAGCCATAGACTGTATAAAAGAAATGGACGTAACATCCGTGACGTCACCCATTGGTTTGTGGACTGCTGCTCGGAAGCCAATAGTTTCTAATCTGGGCAGCGCCATCTTGAAAATTTCAGGTGCATGCTGGGAAAAATGAAAACACAGATTCTACTTATATGGGCATGAGGCGGGGCCATGGGCGGAACGGGGAGGTTGCTATGGTTGCGAGGGCTGGATCTCGAGGACATTGGTCAATCAACCTGTCAATCAGGACGTAGCCACGCCCTAATGCATACCCTGCTTTATCGTCACATATAAAATCAGGGAGGCCAAAATGTCCCAAATGAACATCATACTGCATTGAAGAAGGCTTTAAACTAGCGATAATATAAAAAGCAGATAATAGATCAGTCAGTTAAAATAAAAATAAAAAAACATCCATCCATCGTTTTAGAGCGCTGGAAGTAGTTACATGTGTGGACGGTGTTTTTGTAATCATGCTAACTGCCAGAAGGGAGAGCCAAAAGTCTCGTACTCCAGCTTTAAATCGCATATTTCATTGTCTTTATAAGAAATGACGCTCAGTACAGTATATGATGGAGTTGAGGTTTCTCCATCGTGCAACAGACTTCACACTTCTTCTCCTCTCTCTTCTTTTTTGTTTGAGTGTTATTGCTCAGTTTTCACCCTCTGGGAATCTAGCACTCTCCCCTTCTCCATCTCTCTCTCATGCCTCTCTTCTTTTTCTTTTTTTTTTACCCCAGAAAAGCCCAACTGTAACAACAGTGGTCTCTAAACAACCAGGGGATTCCAGACGACTGACCTCAGCGCTGTTCGTCCACCGCTGAGATACAAATATTTACCCCTAACGCGTTTCAGCTCAGCCGTGAGGGGCCCGCCCCCGCTACGAGAAGCCCTCCTCTGATTGGGCCTCGCCTGGCTTGAATGCCTCTGGAAAACAAGTGAAAACTACTAGCTCCTCGTTTTCGGGGGTCTAAACTGAAGATAATATGTGTGTCAATGTACTAAATGACAGTTATGTAATAAAAGTGCAAGCTTGGAGTGTAGGAAAATTAGAAAGCTGGTGTAATCCCCCCCCCCCCCCGCTTTATGGTAGCGCTCCATGGAGGGTAGTTTGAGCTGCGGTTTGGAGTTTTAACAGATTTGAGCAGCTACTGTAGAGATTAGTCTGGATATATACTTTATTTTGAGCAAAACCTGTCTGGGTGGAGCAAATAAATGATATTTTTGACCATATTGCATCTCTGCTACTTGCCGATGATGCTTTCTGATCTCTATTTAAGGCCTCATAACGATAGATTGCTTCATTGAGGAGGAGGAGTGTGAGTCGCTTCCCCCCAATTAAAAGAGTCTTAGTATTTTTGAGGGGGTAAGCTGGGGTGAACAGACATGAAGACAAATAATTACAACTCTCAACTACAGTCATTATCTCTTCAGGTGACTACAGGAGCTCAATCCTTTTAAAAGTAGGGATCTGGGTCTGATACTGACTCAAATAGCTGCACCAAGCATCAATGTTTAACAGACCATACGAGCCCGTCTAGCCTCAGTAAGATATTATATTGCTAAGAGAAAACCAGGTGCTTACTGTATTATTAAATCTGGATGAATTACATATTTCATCTGGCTCGGGAATCCCTAAAAAGCATCTGAAGGACAGGACAGGACATAGCTGTGGGGTAAAGTCATAGGTTTACCTTACTGACTCACTGCTGCCACTGCCGTGACTCAGACGGCTGGATTATTATAACCACAGTTACATCTCTGCTGGTCACATTTACCAGTTCCCTCTCTCTCTCTCTCTCTCTCTCTCTCTATCTCTATCTCTCTCCCTCTCCCTCTCCCTATGTCTCTGTCTCTGTCTCTCTCTCTGTCTCTCTCTATGTCTCTCTCTCTATGTTTCTCTCTCTCTCTCTCTCTCTCTCTATGTCGCTCTCTCTCCCTCTCTCTATGTATGTCTCTCTCTCTCTCTCTCTATGTCTCTCTCTCTCTCGCTCTCTCTCTATCTCTGTCTGTCTCTCTCTCTCTCTATGTCTCTCTCGCTCTCTCTCTCTCTATGTCTGTCTCTCTCTCTCTCTCTCTCTCTCTATGTCTGTCTCTCTCTCTCTCTCTCTCCAAACCAAACCAATGCAATGTTTATATAACGGGCAGCTCCAGAGCATCGTATCTAAACTTAAGAGTAACAAGAAGTAAGTGTTCATTTATCGCTTAATTGACAAATGAACTAATGCCGGCCTCTCGTGTACATTCCAGTACTTTAAATTTTGCACTGATGATTGAGTTTTTATTGCTCTATAATGAGGTATTGACTCCCTGTCTGGTCTTATCAGCTTATGTTTCCCAGGTGGTGCGTACGCTGTGATTGTATGTGTTTTATTCTAAGCCTTAAACCTCTCCGCAAACAAAATTTGATTTGATCTTTTTTCTCTCTGAATAAAAAACCCTCCTTGTACTTTGATTTTTTTTTCTCTCTCTCTCTCTTAAAAAATTAAGATGGATGTGCAGACAGCGTTGCTTGTATCACCAAAAGAAATAAGCAAAAAGGATTAGATTTCTCAGATCCGAGTGAATTGGATAAATCACCGTGCTCTGTACAAAAACAGCACTAAGGGTCTGAAGAAGTCTGAGTACACAATATATTCCTTTTTCAAAGCAGCCGCTGCAGTAGTTTGTGTTTGACACTGATCAAGCATAATCATCAGGCGATCAGGGCTTGTACGTGTGTGTGTGTATGTATGTGTGTGAAGAGTACACACACACACACACACACACACACACAAAGAGCATCTCCCCCTCTATCCTCCCTGTGCAAGTAGAGCTAACCACTCCAGGGAGCTGGAGACTCAATTAATGACATACATACAGCACTTGCAAGATGTCAGGAAGAAAGAAACACACAACTGCACATATGCACATTAAAGGCTGCTCTATACAGTATGTCTGTGCACGTACATGTGTGTGTGCGTGTGTGTAGCTCTTGTACTCGTGCATATAGTAGAGTATGTAGGCTAAGGCCGGCCTCTGGGAAATAAAGTATGCTCTTCTGCATTATCCGCCTTGGAGCCTTAACATATCTAACATCTAAACTGTAACACACTGGATGAGATGCTTTTTTTTTTTTTTTAAATCTCTTTTTTTGTGTATTGTGTCGTAAATTAAAGTAGATTGTTTTTCGCTCTAAAGCTCCAAAAATCTTACAGTCATGAAAAGTGAAGACAAAATTGGGCAGAAAATGTGCATGACCTTTGGGAAATGGTTTGTTCTGCACTTGTTTTTACTGTTGTGTTCGTTTATGTGTTTTATATATTCAGAGTCGAGAGCTACAGAGAAACTCTATCTCTGTTCTGTTCATACACTCTTGTCCTCATGACTGCTCCGATTGTTGTCTGTTCAGCACTTGCAACTATTTTTATAAACAAATCATCATTTCAGTGATTTAGTTACTCAAAAAATGCCAAATATTTGTTGGTTGCAGCTTTTTAAATGTGAGGATTTGAAAGCTTTTTGGTGTCAAACATTTCTATTTTGACCTGTTGATTGGACAAAGCAAGACATTTGATGATGTCACTGTGGGATCTCGGGACATTTTTCACAATTTTGAACAATTTTTGGACACATTACGACTATTTAAATGCATATTTTGAGTTATTTAAGCATGTTATGAGCAGAGAAGCCAGTAGATTTGGGCGTTAACTCACACATTTGCCATTTAAAGCTGTTTTACTTGGATGGATGGAGAGAGAGAGAGAGATAGATAGAGATAGATAGAGATAGAAAGAGAGATAGAAAGAGAGATAGATAGATAGATAGATAGATAGATAGATAGATAGATAGATAGATAGATAGATAGATAGATAGATAGATAGATAGATAGATAGATAGATAGATAGATAGATAGATAGATAGATAGATAGATAGATAGATAGATAGATAGAGACATAGAGAGAGATAGATGGATTGATGGATAGATGGATAGATGGAGAGATAGAGAGATAGAGAGATGGATGGATAGATGGAGAGATGGAGAGATGGATGGATAGATGGAGAGATGGATAGATGGATAGAGAGAGAGAGAGATAGATAGACTTTATTGATCCAAGGATCCAAGTCCTGGCTCTGTATAAAGTTATTATGAAGAATGGACTAACTTGGTTTTACTTCCTCTTAGTTTTTAGACAATTATAAACTGAAATCATCCATAACAATAAGATATGAGACTACATTTATGCGGCTATAAAATAAAATATCATGGCTCCATTTCTGTGGTTATAAAATAAAATATCATGGCTCCATTTCTGTGTATTAAACTGCAACTTCACTGTGTTTTTGTAGATTTTTTGCTTTTTCTTTTTTTTTTTTTTTTTGGAAGTGAACTCTTCATTTCACACCTCCGCAGTCTTCCTCAGACCAAGACCTCACCTCCTTCACTCTGTCTCTCCGGCTTAGGCACGGTCGGCTGCCGCTGAAGGGGTCGCCGCTCGTTTCGGAGGACGGTGGCTGCTCACAGATCCCCCGAGGTCAAAGGTCATTCCTGTTCTCCTGGCAAAAGGTGAGAGGGACAACACACGGGTCAGTGGTGCTGAAATCTCATTTAAGAGATTGACCCCCGAGGGCCCGGCTCGAGTCGGTCCGGCGCTCGGAGATGTCGTCACCGTGGAGATGATGTATAGGTTTGGGGCTGAGGCGGCACAACACACACACATACACACACACATTCACACGCACACACACACCTAGGTCGACAGGCGCTGATGCACAGAGCTTCGGAGCGTGTCAGTGTGGTCTAACATCTTTCATCAGATAAGATGAAACTTTAAATGAGCCTTGTGTGGAATCTGGGACGTAGCGACATTAAATAATAACAGATACAGACAAAGAAAACAGGAAATATAAGATAAGAATGAAGCAAAGATGAGGTCAAAATAATACGCTGCATTTAATTTCAGCATGGAAACAGGTTCACAGTATGAGAGGTGGTGCAGCCGGTTCAATGGAAAATGTATCAATTCATATTATATATTATATAAACTGCAATTTTATATTATTTATGTAACTAAAAAACTAAAGTTATATAACAAGGATTCAACCATATACACTCAATAGGTGGATTACATAGATTATTATTACTGTATATAGATTATAACAATTTAATCTGCTGAGCTCAGGTTGATAAAGACACACAATAGAGATAAAGATAGAAAGCTTGACAGTGAAAAACACAATGCATTAAAAAGATGATTAAACTAAAAGATTGTTGGAATTATTGTATAGAAGTTATCTCATATTTACCCTTTCTATGATCATTAACCTTTATAGTGTACAAGCATGCTGTTTTAAAGTTGCTTTTCAGGACCTGTGACTGACCTGTGACCAACCTGTGACCCTGCTCAGGATGTCTTTGAAGTGTGTGTGTGTCCACCTGTGACCGATATGTGACCGATTTGTGACCAATTTCTGACCCCCACCCTTTAGAGCAGAAATGACTATGTAAATTAGAGAAATCCTGAAACCAATAAAAAGAAAGGGTTCGGCAAGGTTTGCTCAGAACGGGTTGGGGATTGAAACTGAGCAGATCCCTGTCCGTTCTCCTTGCAAGTAGAAACTCTAATCCTGTTGTCTTGTCTTCCTTTGTCTTATATTTTAAGTGTTTTAGGTTGCCTGAACCTGACAGAGATGTGTTCATTTAGCTAAAGGGAAGTATGAGCCACTAATCTGTAATAATCAAACTGTCAAGTCGACATATCAAGAAGAAGAAGAAGAAGAAAAATCAAACATAACAAAGGTGAATAGTGGTCATATAGAGATTTATGAGTTTTTATACTGAAATATTATCATGTAATGTAATATGTGTGTGTGTGTAAATGTCTGATATCTTGGTGAAATGGTGGGAGGTATATATACTGTATATATGAGTTCATCTGCTGTACATGCAAAGCTTTACTATTTCTACACAACTTAGATTATCACCTTTACAAATGGTGAATAACTGCAAACTGATTCACTTCCTGTTTACAAACGGTGACATCATCACCTATGTAGTTTATACACAATATCAGGATGATGCTAATGAAAGCTGCAAGTTGATCTAACATTAAAGTTGCTCTATATACTCAAAGTAAAAGTGTTATAAGCCACAACTTATAAAATAAAATAAAAATGCATGAGTGAGTTCAGGTTCACTGTTGTGTTGAAATTAAAGCTGTTTACACAAATTGAGAGCTTTGGATTTCACTTTTGATTTGTTATATCCTGTTGGCACAAGATTCCCTGCCACTGAACATATGTGACAATTAAATTTAATTTGATTTTCTCTTCTTTCTTTTTTTTTTGCTCTGTTGCAGCAACACTTTTTTTTTAACATAAATATCTCACTCAAAATAGGAAGGAAGGAAGGAAGAAAGGAGAGAAGGAATGAGGAAGGAAAGGAGTAAGGAGGGAGGAAGAGAAGGAAAGGAGGAAGAAAGGAGGAAAGGATGAAGGAAGGAAAGGAGTAAGGAGGGAGGGAGAGAAGGAAAGGAGGAAGGAAGGAAGGGAGTGAGGAAAGAAGGAAGGGATGAAGGAAAGGTGGAAGGAGGGAGAGAGGGAGGAAAGGAGAAAAGAAGTTAGGAGGGAAGGAAAGGAGGAAGGAAAGAAGTGAGGAAAGAAGGAAGGTATGAAGGAAAGGTGGAAGGAGGGAGAGAGGGAGGAAAGGAGAAAGGAAGTAAAGAGGGAAGGAAAGGAGTAAAGAGGGAGGGAGGAAAAGAGAAAGGAAGGAAGGAAAGGAGTAAGGAAGGAGGGAGAGAAGGAAAGGAGTAAGGAAGGAGGGAGAGAAGGAAAGGAGGAAGAAAGGAAGGAAGTGAGGAAAGAAGGAAGGAAGTAAGGAGGGAAGGAAAGGAGGAAGGAAGGAAGGAAAGAGGGAAGGAATGAGGAAGGAAAGGAGTAAAGAGGGAGGGAGGAAAAGTGGAAGGAAAGATTCTCCCATCTTTCTTCCTTCCTTCCTTCCTTCTTCCTCCCTTCCTTTACTCTTAATATAACCAAACTGTGGGCAGCCGTCTTTCTTCCTTCCTTCCTTCCTTCTTTCCTTCCTTCTTCCTTCCTTCCTCCACTCTAAACTGTGGGCAGCCGACGTTCAGGATCAGATGATTTCAACCTGAACTTGATGTGAGATACGTTACAGTGATACATTTCAGGTGGCAGGTTAGATAAGCTCATTGTGTCACTTTCTCTCTTCTTATCTGAGAGCTACTCGGTCGAGTGCCAAGTGGAATCAAAGCTTTGGACATCTTAGTGAGAGCTGGTAGTGTGAGTGTGTGTGTGTGTGTGTGTGTGTGTGTGTGTGTGTGTGTGTGTGTGTGTGTGTGTGTGTGTGTGTGTGTGTGTGTGTGTGTGTGTGTGTGTTTGTATTATGAACTAAGGACATTTTTGACAGCCCTCACTTCGTTAACCCTCCTGTTGTCCTCGAGTCAAGGAAGGAAAGAAAGATTGAAGGAAGGGAGGAAGAAAGAAGGAAGGAAGGAAGGAAGGAAGGAAGGAAAGATGGAAGGAAGAAAGGAAGGAAGGAAGGAAGGAAGGAAGGAAAGGAGGAAGGACGGAAGGGAGGGAGAAAGAAGGAAGGAAGGATGGAAAGGAGGAAGATGTAAGGGAGGAAGAAAGAAGGAAAAGAGGGTGGAAGGAAGGGAGGAAGGAAAGGAAGGAAAGCAGGGTGGAAGGAAGGAGGGAAGGAAAGAAGGAAAGAAGGAAGGTAGGAGGGAATGAGAAAGGAAAAGAGGAAGGAAGGAAAGAAGGACAGAGGAAAAAAGGAAGGGAGGAAGGAAGAAGGAAAGAAGGATGGTTCTTCCATCTTTCCTTCATCCCTTCCTTATTTCCTCACTTCCTTCCATTCCTTCTCTACCTCCCTCCTTACTCCTTTCCTTCCTCATTCCTTATTTCCTCACTTCCTTCCATTCCTTCTCTACCTCCCTCCTTACTCCTTTCCTTCCTCATTCCTTCTTTCCTCACTTCCTTCCTTCCACCCTACCTCCCTCCTTTCCTTCCTTCCCTCCTTTCCTCCCCCCCCCCCCTCCCCTCCCTTCATCTCTTCTCCTCTCTTTTTCCACCACATGGTAATTTGTTGTGTTACTTTCTTGAATTATTGCGAGTGGTGCGGGGCGTTGCGGCGAACAGAAGGGAGCAAAGACAGTGAAATGAACCCCTCATTGATCTCAGTATTGAGAACATCTGCCCCGAACCTGAGGGGGGTTGGAAGACTCGGAGGAGATGCAAGAATTTGAATGCATACCAAGTAGATGAGAGCATCGTCAGGTATGCACCAAATTGAGCTTTTTTGGTTTTAAGATTGGTTTAATAAGGTATAAACTTTTTCTTCACAAACATCTAGACACCAAAAAAAAAAAACATACCAATAATCAAGAATAAATTGGAAGAAAAAATAAAAATAAAATAATAATAAAATAAAATAAATAAAAATAAAAATAAAAATAATAATAACAAAATAAAATAAATAAAAATAAAAATAATAAAATAAATAATAAAATAAATAAAAATAATAAAAATAATAAAATAGATAATAATAAAATTATATAAATAAAAATAATAATAATAAAATAAAATCAATTAAAAAAATAATAAAATAAAATAAATAGAAATAATAATAATAAAAAATAAGTAAATAAATAAATCAATTAAAAAAACAATAATAATAATAATAATAAAATAAAAAAAATGAGTTAATACTATTTATTTATATCTTAGTATCACTTTATAGCCTCGAGTTAATTTAGTTTATTTAATTGAGCGTTTAGAAACTGCAAAATAAATTGACATTCTTGAGTTTTAAGCTGCAATAATATTTAAAACCTTTGCTCTGATATAGGGAGAATACAAAGATAAAAGGGCCAGTTTATAAGCAGAATATTATCTAAAACAGAAGTAATCACACAATTATTAAAGTTCATTTAAATACTTTAATAGGGAACATGTCCAATCACTCCTTTGACTCACTTTTACTTCATTTCAGGCTTCATTTACTCACATACTAATTTGGTAACTTGTCTTATTCTCATGAATAACTGGCCTGTAAGATATAATAAGATAACATTTTATTGATCTCTTCGGGGGGAAATTATGGAAGAATAAACAGTCCACGTATAGCAGGTATAAAAATATAATATAGAGCAAGCATGGGTTAAAGGAAACTACCCAAAAAGTAACTACAAATTCAAATTAGAAGCTTTATTTTCTACATATTTCCTCTTATTACTTAATTATTCCAGCTGCTACACTGGATTGTGATGGAAAAATAAGTTTCAGCAAAGACATTTATTATAAATATCCAATTTTAGGTATCAGTCCTGGCTTTTCAGCAATTACAGAACAATAAAATATGCTGTAATTAAGTCTATATTATAGCAGCTACAATGGATTTTAATGGCAAAATAAGTTTTATAGTATAAAAATCCAGTTTTAGCTCATCAGTCCTCTAGAATAAATGACAGAAGATATCTTAAAGTTGCCTTTTCAACAATTATCCAACAACACAATCTGCTGTAAAGGGGGTCAGAGATCCAGTTCTGGACTCACAGGAGCAGAGAAGTGGACCAAAAATTGAATGCAGCCTACAACAAAGGTTTGGCTTCGACTACAGGAGGCTTCAACAATATTAGCGGCCAAAAACTTCATGAACTACTTGGCTAAGGCTTGCGATATCCAAGCAACAAGGTCACACCCGTCACGTTTTGGTTGGAGTCTGTCAAAAGTTATTCTGGGAAATGTAGGAAAACTAACTCGAGAGGAGGAGGAGGAGGGGGAGGGGGAGGGGGGGGTGGGGGATTCAATAGAAATGTGAGTTAACCCGCTTCATCATCAGAGAGTAACTCCGCTGAAATCACAGATTAATGATATCTATGAGTGTAACAGTATCTGAAAAAGAAGTGTGGTGGTGGTGGTGGGTGATGGAGTGGGGGGGGGGGTGGGGGTGAGGAGGATAAGGGTGGGGGGGGTTTGCTTTTAACTGCCAGCTGCTGGAGGTTTGCGGTGCAGCTGTTATTAAATAAATGTCCCATCTTAAGCTCCATATCAGGATGGCGTGGAGATCAAACGTAGGGGGGCCCGTTTGAAACCTGCCTTAATTATAATAGGAGGAGAGCCCAAGTTCAAATATTTATCAAATTGTAATCCTGACGCTGTATCCGTTTCACACGAGACCAACGCTCCTGATGGACCTGACAGCCCCCCCCCCTCACTCCCTCCCCACCCCGCCCCCCGCTCGACGTCCAAGGCGCTGGTGGACGGGAGCATGTGCAGTCTGAACGCTGCCACATGTGGGGCTGATTACGAAAGGGGAGGCTGGAGTGTTTACGGTGGGCCCAGATGTTGGGTGTTTAACATGGCACGGGCCGAGCGGAGAGTTTTGACAGCTCGCGGTTCGGCTCGACCTACACTTTGGTTGTCGGGCCGTTGAGACAAAATGTCAAACACGAAGATAAGGGCCAAGTAAATGTGATTACTGCAATTCAGTCCCCCCCCCCCACTCCCCTCTACCCCCTCCCCAATCTGTCCAACGTCGGTCAACACCTCGCCTGTGTTTAGAGGGAAAGATCCAAGGCTTGTGGGGCTTCCTGAAAACCACCCACTGGATACAGTAAAAAAAAAAAAAAGAGAGATGGATGGATGAATAAATAGATGACTAATATTATAAAAAGAAGAAAAAAGAAGGGGAAAGAAGGAGGGAGGGGTGAGGGGTGAGGATTCATATAAATTTGATTAACTCGTCGCTGATTAGAGGGGAGAAGGAAAGAATGAGTGTTAAGAGGGAAAGGAAGGAAGAAAGGAAGGAGAGAAGGAAAGTAGTAGTCATGGTGATGGATGAAGAAGTGAAGTGTGAGTGAAGGAATGGAAAGTGGAAAGATAAGAAATTGGCAGAAGAAGAAAGAGAGTTCGATTTCAGTCTATTAAATGTGAGAAAATAGAGAGAAACGCCTTTTATGACGTCTTCTAATGTCATCAAGAATCCAAAACCCCCAAAAAATATTGAATTTATAAATATTGAAAAAGGAGGAAGGAAGTGAGGAAAGAAGGAAGGGATGAAGGAAAGGTGGAAGGAGGGAGGGAGAAAAAGAGGAAGGAAGTAAGGAGGGAAGGAAAGAAAGAAGGAAGGAAGGAAGGAAAGGAATAAAGAGGGAGGGAGGAAAAGAGAGAGGATGGAACGAAGAAAGGAGGAAAGGAATGAGGAAGGAAAGGAGTAAGGATGGAGGGAGAGATGGAAAGGAGGAGGGAAGGAAGGAAGTGAGGAAAAAAGGAAGGGAGCAAGGAAAGGAGTATGGAGGGAGGGAGGAAAAGAAGAAGGAAGAAAAGAAGCGAGGAAAGAAATATGGAAGGAGGAGGGAGCAAAGAAAGAGGGAAGCAGGGGAAGAAGAAACAAAGAAAAAATTAAAGAAAGAGGAAAGGAAGGAAGGAAAGAAAGAACAGAGATGGGGTAAATTTAACCCGGGAGGATGACAGGAGGGTTAATACTTTTTAGTTTTACTATTTCCTGTCATGCATGATACAGAAAAGCATCAAATCCTCAAATCTGAGAAGCTACAACCAACATATAGTTTGACCTTTCACCTTAAAACATGACGAACATAACGAATTTGCTAGTTTCTGTCAGAGCACTAATTGATTAATGAACTAATTGTTGCAGCTCGAAGATGAAGAAAGACGAGATTATATTTTAGAGTGAGAGAGGAAAGGTTGGAAAGAAGGAAGCCAGAAAAAATGAAGATGCCAAAGTTGGACACATTTTCTTTAAAAATGAGTTCGATTTTTGTCTTTTTGTAAAACTAAAAAGTATTTATCCCTCCTGTTGACCTCCCGGGTTAAATTGACCCCATATCTGTTCCTTCTTTCCTTCCTTCCTCCCTCTTTCTTTAATTTTTTCTTCGTTCTTCCCCTGCTTCCCTCTTTCTTTGCTCCCTCCTCCTTCCATATTTCTTTCCTCGCTTCTTTCCTTCCTTCTTCTTTTCCTCCCTCCCTCTATACTCCTTTCCTTGCTCCCTTCCTTTTTTCCTCACTTCCTTCCTTCTTCCTTTCCTTCTCTCCCTCCCTCCTTACTCCTTTCCTTCCTCATTCCTTTCCTCCTTTCTTCGTTCCTTCCTCTCTCTTTTCCTCCCTCCCTCTTTACTGCTTTGCTTCCTTCCTTCCTTCTTTCTTTCCTTCCCTCCTTACTTCCTTCCTCTTTTTCTCCTTCCCTCCCTCCCTCCTTCCACCTTTCCTTCATCCCTTCCTTCTTTCCTCACTTCCTTCCTTCCTTCCTTCCTTCCTCCTTTCTGCTTCTCTCCCTCCCTCCTTCCACCTTTCCTTCCTCATTCCTTCTCTCCTTTCTTCCTTCCTTGACCTCAGGACAACAGGAGGGTTAAGAGCATAGCTATTTGAGCACACGTGGTCAGTTTAGGTGCTTGGACACTAAAAGTGTCGCTCATGTGTTTATCAAGGTAACTTAAAAATAAAAAAAAATAAAAACCCTGAGTATCTGCAGGCTCGGGGGCAATCACACATTTCAGAATATGCTGCTGTCAATTTAATATTCCTGGCCTTTGGGGTGAGTGAGAGAGATCAGGTGACCGCGGTATAAATAGGCCATCCGCCCATCAGCTCATCTCAGCTGACTCCTTGACGGGATCAGAGTGACTGAGGACTGACTCTGATGTCACACGAAATCAGGACAGTTGTCGCTGAGGGACTTCCCGAGTTTGGCGGTGAGCTTCGGTGCAGGGTGAGGTTTACATCTGTTTTCCTCTGAAGTGATGTGGAAGAGGAGGAAGGGAGGAGGAGGAAGGGAGGGAGGGGAGGTGTTCGGGGTGGAAAGGAAGGAAAGAAAGGAAAGACAGATGGAGGGAAGGAAGGAAGGAAAGAATGAAAGACAGATGGAGGGAAGGAAGGAAGGAAGGAAGGAAAGAAGGAAAGACAGATGGAAGGAAGGAAAGACAGATGGAGGGAAGGAAGGAAGGAAGGAAGGGAAGAAGGACAGACAGATGGAGGGAAGGAAGGAAGGAACGAAGGAAAAAAGGAAAGACAGATGGAAGGAAGGAAGGAACGAAGGAAAGACAGATGGAGGGAAGGAGAGAAGGAAAGGAGGACAGACAGATAGAGGGAAGGAAGGAAGGAAGGAAGGAAGGAAAGAAGGACAGACAGAGGAAGGAAGGAAGGAAGGAAGGAAGGAAGGAAGGAAGGAAGGAAGGAAGGAAGGAAGGAAGGAAAGAAGAAAAGACAGATGGAGGCAAGGAAGGAAGGAAGGAAAGACAGATGGAGGGAAGGAAGGAAGGAAGGAAGGAAGGAAAGAAGGACAGACAGATGGAAGGAAGGAAAGAAGAAAAGAGAGATGGAGGGAAGGAAGGAAAGAAGGACAGACAGATGGAAGGAAGGAAGGAAGGAAGGAAGGAAAAAAGACAGATGGAGGCAAGGAAGGAAGGAAGGAAGGAAAGACAGATGGAAGGAAGGAAGGAAGGAAGGAAGGAAGGAAGGAAGGAAGGAAGGATGGGCCAGTTTTGAGGTCTGGAGGTGGAAAGGTTCACAGCTCGCTGATGGGATGCAAAGCGAGTCGACGGCAGCGAGCGGCGAGCAGCGGCAGCGGCAAAAGCAGCTTCAGTGATGCTGCTCGAGGCGGCGAATACCTGAACAGATGTAACTGTCAGGACTCAAATATACATGAATGTTCCTGCAGGGTGAATAAACACAAAGTACGCATCGATCCGCAGGAAGAAAACTACAGACTGGGAGAATATCACTGCAGTCTATTTGGCATTTTTTAGCAACTAGGTAAACAGCTCGGCTTCTACTTAATTCATTTTTAACCATTATTTAACAAGGTATTCAAAGCATCAGCCCGAGGAGATGCTTGTATGAGGAGGGAGGAACACGGTGGAGGATGAAGGATGCTCAGCTTTATGGTTTGAAGGGAGGAAGAAGGAAAGAAAGGAGGAAGGGAGGAAGGGACACAGAAGGATA
The DNA here is from genome assembly GCF_027409825.1 of Scomber japonicus. Taxonomy (NCBI): domain Eukaryota; kingdom Metazoa; phylum Chordata; class Actinopteri; order Scombriformes; family Scombridae; genus Scomber; species Scomber japonicus. The sequence continues at coordinate 3,307,031 of NC_070601.1, forward strand.
GGAGGGAAGAAGGAAGGAAGGGATGAAGAAGGAAGGAAGGAGGTAGGGTGGGAGAAAGGAAAAGCAGAAAGGAGGAAGATGGAAGGAAAGGAGGGAGGGAGGAAGGAAGGAAGGAAGGAAAGGAGGGAGGAAAGGAGACAGAAGGAAAGGAGGGAAGAAGGAAGGAAGGGAGGAAGAAGGAAGGAAAGGAGGAAGGAGGAAGGAAAGGAGGGATGAAGGGAGGAAGAAGGAAGGAAGGAAAGGAGGGAAAAGAAAGAAGGGAAGAAGGAAGGAAGGAAGGGGGAAAAGAAAGAAGGGAAGAAGGAAGAAGGAGGGAGGAAGGAAGGAAGGGAGGAAAGGAAAGAAGGGAGGAAGGTAGGGGGAGGAAAGAAAGAGAGAAGGAAGGAAGGGAGGAAGAAGGATGGAAGGAAGGGATGAAGAAGGAAGGAAGGAAAGGAGGGCGGGAGAAAGGAAAAGCGGAAGGAAGGAAGGAAGGAAGGAAAGGAGGAAGGAGGGAGGGAGGAAGGAAGAGAGGAAGAAGGAAGGGAAGGAAGGAGGAAGGAAGACGGAAGGAAAGACGGAAGGGAGGAAGGTAGGGGGGAGGAAAGAAAGAGAGAAGGAAGGTAGGAGGGAGGGAGGAAAGAAGGAAAGAAGGAAGGAAGGAAAGAAGGACAGGGGAAAGACGGAAGGGAGGAAGGAAGGAAGGAAAGAAGGACAGGGGAAAGACAGAAGGGAGGAAGGTAGGGGGGAGGAAAGAAAGTTGTATTGACAATATACTGTTTTTAAGCAAAGTTTAAAGTTTTTATGGTTACACCACTTAGACATTTTTGCTATAATCCTCTAATATATTCTCTCTAAATGGATTAAAAGCAGAAATTTGAAGCTAGATCCACAAAAAAAAGATGTTTGCAAGTTATTTATATGTTTATTTTTTAATTTTAACCCCTTTAAATTTGACTAAATGCAAAAAATGACCCATATGTTTAATGTTTCTACTCAGATTGCTCTCACTAAGGTAGAAAATCATCTTAACCCTTAAACAGACAACGTGCACCAGGAGATACAGACTCTTTAACCTTCCTGTTGTCCTCCCGGGTCCTTCCTTCCTTCATCTGTCCGTCCTTCCTTCCTTCCTTCCTTCCTTCATCTGTCATTCCTTCCTTCCTTCCTCAGATCTAAGTTCAGCTGTTAGGGTAAATGTTCCCTCCTTCTGTCCTTCCTTCCTTCATCTGTCCTTCCTTCCTTCATCTGTCCTTCCTTCCTTCATCTGTCCTTCCTTCCTTTCTTCCTTCCATCCTTCATCTGTCATTCCTTCCTTCCTTCCTCAGATCTAAGTTCAGCTGTTAGGGTAAATGTTCCCTCCTTCTGTCCTTCCTTCCTTCCTTCATCTGTCCTTCCTTTCTTCCCTCCTTCCTTCTTCCTCCCTTCCTTCCCTTCCTCCCTCCTTTCCTTCCTTCTTCCCTCCTTCCTCCCTCCTTTCCTTCCTTCTTCCTCCCTTGCTTCCCTTCCTTCTTCCTCCCTCCTTCCTTCCTTCTTCCTCCCTTGCTTCGCTTCCTTCTTCCTCCCTCCTTCCTTTCCTTCCTTCTTCCTCCGTTCCTTCCCTTCCTCCCTCCTTTCCTTCCTTCTTCCCTCCTTTCCTTCCTTCTTCCTTCCTTCCCTTCCTTCCTTACTTTAGGTGCAAATGACATAACTAGTAAGGCCTGTTTAAGGGTTAAGAGAATCAAGATTTTAACAGTTTTCGGAGGCAGGAATCCAAAAATGAGTAAAAATCAGAACTATTACACAAACAAAAGCTCAATATAGATTTTCCCGGTTGGCTCAGGAATATAAAAACACGGCGCTCTTCTTCTTCACAGAGGTCGAACACACTCATGAGTCACTTTGGATTAAAAAAAAAAAAAAAAAAAAAAAAAGTGTGCTCATCATTGTAATGTAATGTTACGTAATGTAACTGGAGAGCTTCCAGGTACAAGCAAAGCCTCTGAGTGTCCTTCAAGTCTGCTGTCTTACTTACTATTAAAATATTATATAATCACTTCCTCACAAAGTACATTTACTGACATTTTGATATCTATTTTACACTATGATGCCGTACTACTCATAAATAAACATTAATATTATAAGCTTTATCTCTTTAACCCTTACATACTGCTCATATGCTGACTCATAACAGTCATTAATACAGGTTTGATTCATCTTATAGAAGAATATGGTGAATACAACTACATTTGCATATATAAAAATGTGTATTAGCTGCACAAGAATTTAAAAAAATGCATTTTACTTCCATTTTTGTAAACTGTGGGTCACTTTAGGAAAAGTCCAGCTAAAAGGAGGAAGGAAGGAAAGGATGGAAGGAAGGAAGGAAGGACAGAGGAAAGAAGGGGGAGGAAGGAAAGGATGGAAGGAAGGAAGGAAGGAAGGACAGAGGAAAGAAGGGGGAGGAAGGAAAGGATGGAAGGAAGGAAGGAAGGACAGAGGAAAGAAGGGGGAGGAAGGAAAGGATGGAAGGAAGGATGGAAGAAAGGACAGAGGAAAGAAGGGGGAGGAAGGAAAGGATGGAAGGGAGGATGGAAGGGAGGAAGAAAGAAGGAAAGGAGGAAGGAAGGAAGGAAGGAAAGAAAGAAGGAAGGAAGGAAGGAAGGAAACGGGTGAGAAAGAATGGAAGGGAGGAAGAAAGAAGGAAAGGAGGAAGGAAGGATGAAAGGGAGGAAGATGGAAGGAAAGGAGGAAGGAAGGAAGGAAGGAAGGAAGGAAAAAAGAAGGAAAGAAGACAAGAAAGCAAAAAGCAAGGAAGGAAGGAAGGAAAGGAAGAAAGGAAAAGAAAATGAAGGAAAGGTGGAAGGAAGGTAGGATAGAAGGAAACAAAGAAGGAAAGAAGTAAGAAAGGGAGGAAGGAAAGAAGGACAGATGACAGGAGGGTATAGGAAAGAAAAGAAGACAGGAAGGAAAGTGGGCCGGATTGAACGCCTTGGCGGGCCTGTTCTGGCCCACGGGCCTCATGTTTGACACTCCTGGTTTAGAGTTAAGCATCTTAAGCACTGGCGTAAAAAGCAAGATCACAGCATCAGCAGCTAAAAGTAGTTTTTTTTTTTTTTCTTCTTCCTGTTTTTGGCACGACACTGAAGAGGAAAACGGTTAAACAAGCAGGTGCACCTGCTCTCCAGCAAATTACCCGGGCTAATGTGCAGCAACTTAACTGGTAATTTAGGACAACAGCAGCCATGTCTAGCACAGTTTCACATAATCAGCAAGTCTGTTTTACTTTTACTGCACAATGCTTTAAAGAAAGTGTGTACCTACATATCACAAACAAGTTTAATGGGTTTTTTTCTGTAGAGGCAGACTTCACTAGATGTTTGATTTTCCTGTCTTATTTTCCCAGCTTGGCTTATAAAATTCTTAGTGCTTTCTCCATTATGCCATTCTCCTGGATTCCCTGGGAAATTCAACGCACCCTTTATAATTACTGCACCAACTGCCGGCTGACAAGGCTCATTTGCTTTCGCTGGAAGAGGTTGTCTCTTTCCTTAGGTACCTCTGTTGTGCTGATGCCCTCCCCTTGTCACTACTAATTCCCATCTTTACCTACGCAGCCGGTGGCGCCTTCAAATATGGATACACGACCTGCTTAAGGAGAGCGCTGTCGAGACGAGCAGGGATAGAGATGCTTAAAGGGGGGGGATTTCCATGCAGATTTCTTGTGCTTGAGTTGATGCCATGTGAGCGAGCATGCAAGAGAATAATAATAGGTAGGCTTTTAAAATGTAAGGAATACAGAGGTGATGTCTAAGTGGTGTAACCATAAAAATGTTAAATATACGGGTCCATTTTTTGCATTTAGTCAAAATTAAAAGGGTTTAAATTTGAAAATTAACACATGAATAACTTGCACACAGCATCAGATTTCTGCTTTTGATCAATTTTAAGAGAATATATTAGAGGATTATGGCAAAACTGTCTATGTGGTGTAACCATAAAAATTTTAGACTTGCTTAAAAACAGTAAATAGTCAATAAAACACCATATCAACTAGTTTGGCATGATCTTACATTATAACTTTTATATTAAATAAAGCTAATGGAATACTATTGTTCTAAATATTACCTTTAATATGGGGAATCATCATTTTTATTATTTTGTGGTTACACCATTTGACATTTCCAGGAACATTCAGTCTTAAGAAGAAGAGGAAGAAGGAAGGAAGGAAGGAAGGAAAGAAGGAAGGAAGGAAGGAAGGAAGGAAGGAAGGAAGGAAGGAAGGAAGGAAGGAAGGAAGGAAGGAAAGGAGGGAGGGAGGGGGGAAGAAGGAAGGAAAGGAAGGAGGAAGGAAGAAGGAAGAAGAAAGGAAAGGAGGGAGGGAGGAAGAAGGAAGGGAGGGAGGAAAGATAGAGAAGGAGGTAAGGAAGGAAAGGAGGGAGGGAGGGTGGAAAAAGGATGTAAGTAAGGAAAGGAGGGAGGGAGGGTGGAAAGAAGGAAGGAGGGAGGAAAGAAAGAGAGAAGGAGGTAAGGAAGGAAAGGAGGGAGGGAGGAGGGAAGGAAGAGGGAAGGAAAGGAGGGAGGGAGGAAGAAGGAGGAAGGGAGGAAGAAGGAAGGAAATGAGGGAAGGAGGAAGAAGGAAGGAAAGGAGGGAGGGAGGAGGGAAGGAAGACGGAAGGAAAGGAGGGAGGGAGGAGGAAGGAAGGAAGGAAAGGAGGGAGGGAGGAGGGAAGGAAGACGGAAGGAAAGGAGGGAGGGAGCAGGAAGAAAGGAAGGAAAGGAGGGAGGGAGGGAGGAAGGAGGAAGAAGGAAGGAAAGTAGGGAGAGAGGAGGAAGGAAGGAAGGAAAGGAGGGAGGGAGGAGGGAAGGAAGATGGAAGGAAAGGAGGGAAGGAGGAGGAAGGAAGGAAGGAAGGAAAGGAGGGAGGGAGGAGGGAAGGAAGATGGAAGGAAAGGAGGGAAGGAGGGGGAAGGAAGGAAGGAAGGAAAGGAGGGAGGGAGGAGGAAGGAAGGAAGGAAGGAAAGGAGGGAGGGAGGGTGGAAAAAAGGAAGGATGGAGGAAAGAAAGCGAGAAGGAGGTAAGGAAGGAAAGGAGGGCGGGTAGAAAGAAAGAGACAAGGAGGTAAGGTAGGAAAGGAAGGAGGGAGGAAGGAATGGAGGAAAGAAGGAACAGTCAAAACTGACGGGGTCAATTTGACCCGGGAGGACGACACAACACTTATTTGTCCGGCATTGACAGTTTTTTTTTTTTTTTCCTGTTTTATATTTTATATGAAGTAAAGCGTCATGATTTTTATGAGCAGGCAATGTAGAAACCATTTGAGTCCACATGTTGGAGAGGCTCCCTGGTGTAAGTTAACATTCGCTGGGTTGGATATGATTTAGGCGAGTCGACATCTGTCACAATCATCACGCCATATTTCATACGTCAAATGTACAATCTGTGATCCAGATGTAAAGAACATGCATGTCTCAACACAAGGAAACGATAAATTAAAAAAAAAAAAAGAAATGAAAAAAAAAAGATTGAAATCGAACAAGGGAAGGAATTCATTGGCAAGACTCGATCGATTCATGAATGTTCTCTGATGTTGTAGGTTTTGTTTGACCCTCCTGTTGTCCTTGATTCAAGAAAGGAAGAAAGGAAAGGAGGAAGGATGGGAGAAAAGGGAGGGAGGGAGGAAGGAAGGAAAGGTAGGGAGAAAGGGAGGAAAGGAGGAAGGAAGGAAAGGTAAGGAGGAAGGAAGGAAGAAGGAAGGAAAGGAAGGAAGGAAGGAAAGGAGGAAGGAAGGAAGGAAAGGAAAGGAGGGAGGAAAGGAGAGAGGGAGGAAGGAAGGGAGGAAGAAGGGAGGAAAGGTAGGGAGGAAGAAAGGAAGGGAGGAAGAAGGAAGGAAAGGAGGAAGGGAGGAAAAAAGGGAGGAAGAAGGAAGGAAAGGAGGGAGGAAAGGAGGAAAAGAGGAAGGAAGGAAGGAAAAGTAGGGAGGAAGGGAGAGAGGGAGGAAGGAAGGGAGGAAGAAGGAAGGAAAGGAAGAAGGAAGGAAAGCTGGGAGGAAGAAAGAAGGAAAGGTAGGGAGGAAGGAAGGAAGGGAGGAAGAAGGAAGGAAAGGAGGGAGGAAAGAAGGAAAGAAGGGAGGAAGGGAGGGAGGACAGAAGTATGGTAGAAAGGGGGACAAGGATGGAAAGAAGGAAGGGAGGAAAAAGAGAGGAAGGAAAGAAAGAGAGAAGGAAGGAAGAAAGGAAGGAAGGAAGGAAGGAAGGAAGGAAGGAAGGAAGGAAGGAAGGAAGGAAGGAAGGAACAGTCAAAACAGACGGGGTCAATTTAACCCAGGAGGACGACACAAAGCTTAAAAGTATAATATTTATAAAGGAAAGCGGACAAACATGCAAATCTCTCAAACTCTCTACGGCCAGTTTCCATATTTCCATAATCTCTTTAGTTTAAGTGTCATGTCGGAGGAAGCCGACCTTTTTTCGGCCATGACATCGCCTCGTCGGTTGATGTCGCCGCTGTCGGATTTCTGACCTAAAACATTTGTGTGTGTGTGTGCTGCTGAGTATTAACGCGGCGAGGTTCAAGTGCTTCTCAGTGTGTTTGTGCTGTTGGCATGTCATAGTCTGTTACGGACACCTGGGACGGACAAGCAGCTGATAGCTCATACATAAAGAATGAGACTACTGGCTGCAACCTCTGGCAACGTGTCACGAGGTATCAGAGAGAGAGAGAAAAAATAAATAAATAAATAAAAAGAGAGAAATCTACTTGTTTGTTGTGCAGTGTGTTGTTTTGGGGTTTGGTGATTTTAAAAGAAGGTCAACCATATGAAGGAAGGAAGGAAGGAAGGAAGGAAGGAGTCCCTAGATTATTAATATTGAAGCTGAATGCATGTAAAAATGTGTCTATTAAAATCTTATATCAGAAGGAAGGAAAGGAAGGAAGGAAGGAAGGAAGGAAGGGAGAAAGGAAAGGAGGAAGAAAGGAAGAAGGAGGGAGGGAGGGAGGGAGAGAGGGAGGGAGGAAGGAAGGAAGGAAGGAAGGGAGGAAGTAAGGAAGGAAGAAAGAAGAAAGGAAAGGAGGAAGGAAGGAAAGGAGGAAGGAAGGAGGGGAGGAAGGGAGGAGGGAAGGAAGGAAGGAAAGGAGGAAGGAGGAAGAAAGGAAGAAGGAGGGAGGGAGGGAGGGAGGGAGGGAGGGAGGGAAGGAGGGGAGGAAGGGAGGAGGGAAAGAAGGAAGGAAGGAAGGGAGGAAGAAGGAAGGAAAGAAGGAATGAAGGAAGGGAGGAAGAAGGAAGGAAAGAAGGAATGAATGAAGGGAGGAAGGAAGGAAGGAGGGAAGGAAGGAAGGAAGGGAGGAAGGAAAGAAAGAAGGAAGGAAAGAAGGAAGGAAAGAAGGAAGAAGGAGGAAGAAGGAAGGGAAGAAAGGAATACCGGTAATCTAATAAATTGAAACATAAACTGAACATTACGCACATTTATTTTCTGCCCTGAGAAGTAAAAATTTAAACATCTGCAAATATAAATTATTACTTTTTATTGCATTTTTGTAAGCTTTTGTTAACTTCTTCAACTCCTAAAGGGAATGTTTAACTACATATATATATATATATATATATATATATATATATATATATATATAATGTTCAGCTGCATGGTAAACTGGTTTAATGGGCTGTTGTCTCTCTAGTGTCTCCATGTTGCTCATTTCAAGCGACAGATGGCTCAAACAGACAGGTATCTGCTATGAATACAGCAGCAGAATATGTAATTCCTTTGTGAAGGAAAGAAAAAGAGAGGAAGGAAAGAAAGAGAGAAGGATGGAGGAAGGAAGGAAGGAAGGAAGGAAGGAAGGAAGAAGGAAGAAAAGGAGTAAGGACGAAAAGAGGAAGGAATTTAAGAGAGAAGGAAGGGAGGAAGGAAGGAAGGAAGGAAGGGAGGAAAAAGAGAGGAAGGAAAGAAAGGGAGAAGGAGGGAGGAAGGAAGAAAGGAAGGGAGGAAGAAGGAAGGAAGGAAGGAAGGAAGGGAGGAAGGAAGGGAAGAAAAAGAGAGGAAGGAAAGGAGGAAGGAAGGAAGGGAGAAAGGCAGGAAGGAAGGGAGGAAGAAGGAAGGACAGGAGGGAGGAAAGAAGGAAAGGAAAGGAGGAAGGTAGGAGGGAAGGGAGGACAGAAGTATGGTAGAAAGGGGGATGAGGAAAGAAAGAAGGAAGGGAGGAAAAAGAGAGGAAGGAAAGAAAGAGAGAAGGAGGGAGGAAGGAAGGAAGGAAGGAAGGAAGGAAGAAAGGAAAGAACAGTCTAAACATGCTATGAATACATCACTAGAATATGTAATTCCTTTGTGAAGGCCTCCACCCCCCCCAAAAAAAAAAGGTCTTCCTGTCCGAATGCCTCATCTGTTAACATCGGCTCTGTCTCTCTCTCGGAAAAGTGAGCACATGGTTCATGCATAAATCAGCAGCACGGTGATCCCAGGTTGTCCCCTGATGCACCGCCTCCAGTGATCTGGCTACTGGAGTCGTGCCATTACGGCTGGCGCATCGAGCCCAGTCGCCGCGCTCAACAAATATGAAACCCCGTCGCCACTTTGTGTCACAAATTTTTACATTCAACAGAGGTCACGTGAAAAAAAAAAAAAAAAAGAAAAAGAAAAAGGATGGGGAAACCTTTTTCGACTCCCCATCTGTGAGCTAAAACGTTAAAAAGGTGGGCGAGCCTCACGGGAAGAGAGCAGAGAGAGAGAGAGAGACATAGAAAGAGAGAGACAGAGAGAGAGACATAGAGAGAGAATGAGAGAGAGAGAGAGAGAGAGACAGAGAGACAGAGAGAGAGAGAGACATAAAGAGAGAGACATAAAAAAAGAGAGAGAGAGACACATAGTGAGAGAGACAGAGAGAGAGAGAGAGAGAGAGAGAGACATGAAGAGAGACATAGAGAGAGAGATGGAGAGAGAGAGACACTTATAGAGAGAGAGGAGGGACATAGAGAGAGACATAGAGAGAGAGAGAGAGAGAGAGACAAAGAGAGAGAGACACAGAGAGAGAGAGAGAGGGGGGGGGGAGGAAAGGGGGAGAGAGAGACATAGAGAGAGAGAGAGAGAGAGAGAGAGCGAGAGAGAGAGAGCGAGAGAGAGAGAGAGAGAGACAGAGAGGATGTGAGCCATTACAGCTGTGCATATCACACAGCTATGTAAGATGTATGATCCCTGTGGCCATTTCAAATATTTACACTCTTACCTGTGTCTCCCAAATGTAAAATCACAAGATGTGGCTTCAATCTATAAAATATGACGCTCTGCTCGACAAGAACCGGGGACAAAGTGGAGCTGTCACATGACGTCGTGACAGCCGAGGTCATACATACATGCATTCACCTTGCACTTATCCTCCTGCTGTTACTGCAAACTGCTCTTTACACCAACACAAATATTAAAAGGAAACCTCTCAACGAACTCCTCAACTTTTAACAAGAACAGCTGATTTTTTTTTTCTTTTTTTCTTCTTCTAATATTTGTTTATGAATGAATCAAAAATGCATCACACACACACACACACTACTGATGGTGGTGGTACTGAGTGGGTTTTCTACACTGATCACATCTGTACTGGTAGTGAATCAGAAACTGGGTCAACTTTGAACTGGAGTCGGTGATTGCCATAAGGCAAACAAACACTAATATAAAGAAGAATATATGAATATGATTCCAGGAGAATAATTTAGTTTCTTTTAGACCTTATTTTGAGTTACCCTATATCAGCCTGACACGACATTAATATAAATATACAATATGAATCCAGATCATAAATTATTTAATGTCAGCTCTGGGAAACATATTTACATATTCGTCAGTTTAGAAAACAAAGTGTGCCCAATATGGAGATCATATAGACCACTTCCTGTTTGTCCATGTTCAAATCTGCTATTACTGAGTCATATAGAGTCACTAGATATTAAGGAAGAAGGAAAGAAAGGAGGAAGGAAGGAAGGAAATTACTCAGTCATCGGGTCACTAGATATTAAAAAGAAGTGAGGAACAGTCAATATTAGTACCTCCAATATTATTTTGATTTTTACATGAGTAGGAAGGAAGGAGGAAGGGAGGGAGGAGGGAAAGAAGGAAGGAAAGGAGGAAGGGAAGAAGGAAGGAAGGAAGGGAAGAAGGAAGGAAGGAGGTAAGGAAGGAGGGAAAGGAGGAAGGAAGGAAGGAAGGGAGGAAGGAAGGAAGGAAGGAAGGAAGGAAGGAAGGAAGGAAGGAAGGAAGGAAGGAAGGAAGGAAGGGAGGAAGGAAGGGAGGAAAGAAGGAACAGTCAAAACAGACGGGGTCAATATCAGTTGGTGCATCTCTCGTTATACAGACAGTTGATAGTAAGTGGTTAACCCTCCTGTTGCCCTCAAGTCAAGGAAGGAAGGGAGGGAGGAGGAAGGAAAGGAGGAAGGAAGGAAGGGAGGAAGAAGGAAGGAAGGAAAGGAGGAAGGAAAGAAGGAAGGGAAGGAGGAAGGAAAGGAGGGATGAAGGGAAGAAGGAAGGAAGGACGAAAGGAAGGAAGGGAAGAAGAAGGAAGGAAAGGAGGGAGTAATGAAGGAAAGGAGGGGTGAAGGGAGGAAGGAAGGAAGGAAGGGAGGAAGAAGGAAGGAAAGAAGGGAAGAAGGAAGGAAAGAAGGGAGGAATGAAGGAAGGAAGGAAGGTAGGGAAGAAGGAAGGGAGGAAAGAAGGAAGAAGGTTAAAGAAGCGTAGAGTAGACATACTGCAGAGTTGATGAGTTGATGGAAGGCAGATGTACGAGCCGAGCAGGTGAGGTGAATGAGCCGCAATCAGAGAGAAAGGGAGACATGTCCACACACACACACACACACACACACACACACACACACACACACACACACACACACACACACACACACACACACACACACACACACACACACACACACAAGGAAACACAAGGGAAATAACCAGAGGCTGGGCCGAGGCTGTGACAGCTGACCTAGAAATAGTGCAGAATCTTAAATATTTCTTCTTCATTTTACATCTCATTACTCCGCCGCGTGGTTTTAAATGTTTCTGAATCCTCCAGACTTAAAAAAAAAAATAAAAAAATCCAGGTTTATATTAAAATATTAGAGCTTTTCAATGTTGAGTCAGACTTTTTCTTGTATATACTACCTTTAACCTTCCTGTCGTCCTCCCGGGTCAATTTGACCCCGGCTGATTTGACTGTTCCTTCCTACCTTCTTCCCTCCTTCTCTTCCTTTCCTTCCTCCCTTACTTCTTTTTTTCCTCTCTCCCTACCTCCCTACTTCCTTCCCTCCTTTCCCTTCCTTCCTTCCTTCCTTCCTCCTTCTCTTCCTTTCCTTCCTCCCTCCTTCTCTTCCCTTCCTTCCTCCCTCCTTCCTTCCTCCCTCCCTACCTCCCTTACTTCTTTCCTTCCTCTCTCCCTACCTCCCTACTTCCTTCCTTCCTTTCCCTTCCTCCCCCCCTCCTCCCTTCTTTCCACCGTCCTTCCTTCTTCCCTCCTTCTCTTTCTTTCCTTCCTCTCTCTTTCCTCCCTTACTTCTTTCCTTCCTCTCTCCCTACCTCCCTACTTCCTTCCTTCCTTTCCCTTCCTCCCTCCCTCCTCCCTTCTTTCCTCCATCCTTCCTTCTTCCCTCCTTCTCTTTCTTTCCTTCCTCTCTCTTTCCTCCCTTACTTCTTTCATTCCTCTCTCCCTACCTCCCTACTTCCTTCCTTCCTTTCCTTTCCTCCCTCCCTCCTCTCTTCTTTCCTCCATCCTTCCTTCCTTCCTCCTTCTCTTTCTTTCCTTCCTCTCTTTCCTCCCTTACTTCTTTCCTTCCTTCCTCTCTACCTCCCTCCTTCCTTCCTTCCTTCCTTTCCCTTCCTCCCTCCCTCCTCCCTTATTTACTTCCTCCCTACCCCCTCCTTCCTTCCTTCCCTTCCTTTCCTCCCTCCCTCCTCCCTGCTTTCCTCCGTCCTTCCTTCCATTCCTTCCTTCCTCCCTTCCTCCCTTATTTCCTCCCTCCCTACCTCCCACCTTCCTTTCCTTTCCTCCCTCCCTACTCCCTTCTTTCCTCCGTCCTTCCTTCCTTCCTCCCTTCTTTCTTTCTTTTCATCCCTCCCTACTTTCCTTCCTTCCTTCCTCCCTACTTTCCTTCCTTCATCCCCCCTTCCTTCCTTCCTTCCTTCCTTCCTTCCTTCCTTCCTTCCTCCCTTCTTTCTTTCTTTTCATCCCTCCCTACTTTCCTTCCTTCCTCCCTACTTTCCTTCCTTCTTCCCCCCTTCCTTCCTTCCTTCCTTCCTTCCTTCCTCCCTTCCTTCTTTCCTTCCTTACTTCCTTGACTTGAGGACAACATGAGGGTTAATGAACGTCTCCTGTAGATTCATGGAAGCAGGTAAATCATGTGATTAAGTCTCAATGATTTGCAGGAGACCACCGCCAGTCTCTACATGATAAAAAGCTGCTTTTAAATCAAACAGGAAGTAAAAGAAGATGTCAAAGTACTGTACAGTGCTCCTTCCTTCCTTCGCCAGTGGATGGGCATCGGCCTCATTTTATTCCAGCCCATGTATAAAACACAATGTGGGAATAGGTTTGACTGATCTATCCCATCTAATATGCGACTTTCTCTCCTTTTTTTTTTTTTTTTTTTTTTTTTTGCTCATAAGTTGCACATGGCTTCATTAAAACAAAAGCACGACCATAGGGAGCACATAAAACATGCTGCTGCTACCTAATATGGTATTTATGACCAGGGCTAAATGTAGAGTGAATTAAACTTTAAAGGATTGCAGTCAGGTAGACTCGCCGACATTTGTGAAGGAATGTCCATTAACAAGATGAAAGAAGAGGGGTGTGTGTGTGGATATATGTGTGTGTGTGTGTGTGTGTGTGTGTGTTAGATGAGAGTGTTATTCCCTCATGGCAGCCAGTGGTACGTCAGCTACTCAGCCAGACAGCCGGCTTGGACCTAGACACCTTACAACTTGCACGTGAAATGAAAAATCGACTGACGGGGTCGCCCAGGAGCCCTCCTGTATTTACAGAAATAATTAAAACGTATCAAAAGTGACTTCTCCCTCCATCCGTCCCTTCATCCCTTCCTTTTTTTTCAAGAAGTTTCATCTGCCGTGAGAAAATAAACCAATTAACAAGCTGATGTAGTGGAGAAAAAAAAAAAGGAGGTTTTATGCCGACCGAGGTGTGATGTAGAATGCTTATTAGAGAACAGGTTCAGGTCTAAATAATCACCGGGCTCGCTTCGAACCAATTTTACATTCATCAGATACTGGATTTCCCTTCGGGTGGGGGACGGGGGGGGTGGGGTGGGGGGGGCAAAAGGCCTCATCAGCCACTCCAAATGCCTCAATCTCAACCTGCTCGACTTATGTTGGATGACTCACAAGGAGAGATCACAAGCTTTTATTTCTAGGCTCTACTTGATCTTCCATATGTTTCTATTGCCCCACATTTTACTATAAGGAAAATAATGTGTGCTCTTATGCACTAAACATTACGGTAGAAGCCAAAAAACACATCCAACAGCAGCTTATTTCATTTAATTTTCACTTTAGTGCAGAATGCTTATTAGAGAACAGGTTCAGGTCTAAATAATCGCTTCAAACCAATTTTACATTCATCAGATACTGGATTTCCCTTCGGGTGGGGGGGTAGGGGGGCAAAAGGCCTCATCACCCACTCCGAATGCCTCAATCTCAACCTGCTCGACTTATGTTGGATGACTCACAAGGAGAGATCACAAACTTTTATAAAGACTGAAACGACCTAAACTCTATATGTCTAGGCTCTACTTGATCTTCCATATGTTTCTATGGCCCCAAATTTCACTATAAGGAAAATAATGTGTGCACTTATACACTAAACATTACGGTAGAAGCCAAAAAAACACATCCAACAGCAGCTTATTTCATTTAATTTTCACAGCTTACTTAATATGTGATGATATAGTGAGGGCATATAGGATATAGTGAGGGCATATAGGATATAGTGAGGGCATATAGGATATAGTGAGGGCATATAGGATATAGTGAGGGCATATAGGATATAGTGAGGGCATATAGGATATAGTGAGGGCATATAGGATATAGTGAGGACATATAGGATATAGTGAGGACATATAGGATAGATATAGTGAGGGCATATAGGATATAGTGAGGGCATATAGGATATAGTGAGGGCATATAGGATATAGTGAGGACATATAGGATATAGTGAAGACATATAGGATATAGTGAGGGCATATAGGATATAGTGAGGGCATATAGGATATAGTGAGGGCATATAGGATATAGTGAGGACATATAGGATATAGTGAGGGCATATAGGATATAGTGAGGACATATAGGATATAGTGAGGTAATATAGGATATAGTGAGGGCATATAGGATATAGTGAGGGCATATAGGATATAGTGAGGGCATATAGGATATAGTGAGGGCATATAGGATATAGGATATAGTGAGGACATATAGGATATAGTGAGGGCATATAGGATATAGTGAGGGCATATAGGATATAGTGAGGACATATAGGATATAGTGAGGACATATAGGATATAGTGAGGGCATATAGGATATAGCGAGGGCATATAGGATATAGCGAGGGCATATAGGATATAGCGAGGGCATATAGGATATAGTGAGGGCATATAGGATATAGCGAGGGCATATAGGATATAGTGAGGGCATATAGGATATAGCGAGGGCATATAGGATATAGTGAGGGCATATAGGATATAGTGAGGACATATAGGATATAGTGAGGGCATATAGGATATAGCGAGGGCATATAGGATATAGTGAGGACATATAGGATATAGTGAGGGCATATAGGATATAGCGAGGGCATATAGGATATAGCGAGGGCATATAGGATATAGCGAGGGCATATAGGATATAGTGAGGACATATAGGATATAGTGAGGACATATAGGATATAGTGAGGGCATATAGGATATAGTGAGGACATATAGGATATAGTGAGGACATATAGGATATAGTGAGGGCATATAGGATATAGTGAGGACATATAGGATATAGTGAGGGCATATAGGATATAGTGAGGGCATATAGGATATAGTGAGGGCATATAGCATATAGTGAGGGCATATAGGATATAGTGAGGGCATATAGGATATAGTGAGGGCATATAGGAGGGCATATAGGATATAGTGAGGGCATATAGGATATAGTGAGGGCATATAGGATATAGTGAGGGCATATAGGATATAGTGAGGGCATATAGGAGGGCATATAGGATATAGTGAGGGCATATAGGATATAGTGAGGGCATATAGGATATAGTGAGGGCATATAGGATATAGTGAGGGCATATAGGATATAGTGAGGGCATATAGGATATAGTGAGGATAGAAAATAATTGTTTCTTCAAAATGTCACTGAGCATTTTTTTGGATGTTATAAAACCCAAATAAATGTGACGTCACACATCATCCAGCCTTAAGGGGCTTAAGCCATAAAAAAAAGCAAATAACAAACAGATAAAGATCTTAAATTGCATAATTACTGTTTAGGATGTAAGAAGTCTTTGTTTCTGTGTTATATACAAAGACTTGAATGCTTTTTTTAAAATTAATTGGCTTGTACTTCCTCTTTCCCTCCTTCCTTCTTTCCTTTCCTTTCCTTTCCTTCTTTCCTTTCCTTCCTTCCTTCCTTCATTCTTTCCTTCATTCCCTCCTTTCCTTCCTTTTTCCTCCCTCCCTTCATCCTTCATCCCTCCTTCTTTCCTGTCCTTCTTTCCTGTCCTTCCTTCCTCCCTCCCTCCTTCTTTCCTGTCCTTCCTTCCTTCCTTCCTTCCTTCCTTTCCTTCCTTCTTCCTCTTTTCCTTCCTTCTTTCCTTCCTTCCCTCCTTTCCTTCCTTTTTCCTCCCTCCCTTCATCCTTCATCCCTCCCTTCCTCCCTCCTTCTTTCCTGTCCTTCCTTCCTTCCTTCCTTCCTCCCTCCTTCTTTCCTGTCCTTCCTCCCTCCCTTCCTTCCTCCTTCCTTCCTTCCTTCTTTCCTTTCCTCCCTTCCTTCCTTCCTTCTCTCCTTACGTCTTTCCTCTTTTCCTCCTTCCCTCCTTACTCCTTTCCTTTGCTCATTCCTTCCTTCCTCCTTTCCTCCTGTCCTTCCTTGACCTGAGGACAACATGAGAGTTAATATCGGATATTGACTCAATAAGCTAAGATCGGGTATCGGATGATGGAGCCGATCTACTCAGTTAAATTATATATTTCCGATTTTGTATGTTTGACCAAGTTCAGTTTCTGCTGCTCTATTATATATATTGGATTTTAAATTTCCTGTTTGCACTAAATATCTACATTGAAGTTTGATTCCTGTTCATTTTGAATGCTGTCGGTGCACAATGATATATTATTTTAACAATAAATAACAATTCAGTACATTTATATCAATGTTTAAGTCAAGCCTGATGCCTTCAGTGTCTTCCACATGGTGAGGTAAACATTTTATTAATTGTCGGATATCGGCCGATACACAAAGCCCAGTTATCGGTATCATTATCGGTACTGCAGCCAGTGTTCACTTGTCATACATTTGATTTTGTCTAAAGTTTCAAGCACATCACTGCTGGCTGAGAAGTATCGTAAAAGTGGAAAAACATGGCCTCAGAAGTCAAATGGTTATTCTAAGTGAAGATGCTTTCTCAGAGTCAAATCATAGCTCGAGTAAAGGTCTCTAAGGGAGACATGGAGCTCTGAAACACTTTGAAACTGAATCATGTCGTATACACAAGTAGGATCAGGCAGAACCAAAAAGTGACCACGCCATCACAAGCAACTTCAATTTTGCAAAGTAAAACTGAATATAAAAAAAAGCAAGACTCCAATCAGCAGAAGTACTGACAAAAGAAAGCTGTGTTGTAGCATCTCAGAGGACAAGTAGCTAGTTTCTAAACCGTTTCTCAGGAGGGGAAACAAGGCCAAACGCTCGGGGGTGAAATACCAGCATTTCACAGCGGATGACTGGAAGGAAAGAAAAAAAAAGTTCAAGTTCAAGCCAAGTTTGAGATTTATGGCACGAACAGAGGGGTGAATGTAAGGCGACGAACACCAAGCAGAGAATGATACCACAGTGTTTCAAACATGAGAGTGAAACATGACGGGGATGTTTGAGTCTGGAGGGGGTTTTTCTGCCTCCTCCGGAGTCCAACACCTGCAGTAAGTTGACTCCGAGAAGAGCTCCGAGGAGTCCTGACTGTCATATGGCCTTTTTCTTTTTCCTTCCATAGTCACCTGACCTCACCTGACCCCGTGAAATATTTATGGGGACGGCACAAGAAGCCCTTTGGAACAGCGTCAAATCATGCTGGGGTAACGTGGATCATCAGGTTTGCAGAGTTCATGCCAGCTTTTGTGTATTAACGCTCTTTTGACTGTTCCTTCCTTCCTTTCTTCCTTCCTTCCTTAATTTTTCCTTCTTTCTTCCCTTCCTTCTATACTTCTTTCCTCACTTCCTTCCTTCCTCCCTCCATTCCTTCCTCCCTCCCTCCCTCCTTACTCCTTTCCTTCCTTACTCCTTTCCTTCCTTCCTCCATTACCTTCCTTCCTTCTTTCCTCCCTCCCTCCTTACTCTTTTCCTTCTTTCCTCCCTCCCTCCTTACTCCTTTCTTTCCTTCCTCCCTCCCTCCTTACTCATGTCCTTCTTTCCTCCCTCCTTTCCCTCCTCCCTCCCTCCTTATTCATTTCCTTCCTTCCTTCCTCCTTTCCTTCGTTCCTCCCTTCCTTCCTTCCTTCCTTCCTCCCTCCCTCCTTACTCATTTCCTTCCTTCCTCCCTTCCTTCTCTCCTTACTTCCTTCCTTCCTCCCTCCTTACTCCTTTCCTTCCTTCCCTCCCTTCCTTCTCTCCTTCCTTCCTTCCTCCCTCCCTCCTTACTCCTCTCCTCTCCTTCCTTCCTTCCTTTCATGCACACACTAAACTTTCTTTCACTGCATCCTCGTAATGAAGTTAGAAGAACTTTCTATAAAACAATGACTCCCGGAAGTTATAATATTTAAATACTCAAACAGGCAGAATGTTAAAAAGAGGAGAAAAATAAGAATCATCATTGTAAATAATGTTTAAATGACAAAAACTTGCTAATTTGCAAAGTTTTTCCCGCAGACTTTGACAAGCTTAGAGAAATACCTTATATAGCAACAGCACTAACAACACTAATTGCAGTTTCTGAATCAAATGGCAAGCAACACCTTCGCAACTTGTGATCGCAGAAGAAGTTCTACTTTTGCTGTTGAGGATAATTAACATGTAAGCTATGTATAAAAAAAAGGTGATGATTCAGATTTGTCTTTAACCCTCCTGTTGTAATCGAGTCAAGGAAGGAAGGGAGGAAGAAGAGAGGAAGGAAGGAAGGAAGGAAGGAAGGAAGGAAGGAAGGAAGGAAGGAAGGAAGGACAGGAAAGAAGGAGGGAGGAAGGAAGGGAGGGATGAAGGATGAAGGGAGGGAGGAAAAAGGAAGGAAAGGAGGGAAGGAAGGAAAGGAGAGAAGGAAGGAAAAGAGGAAGACGGAAGGAAAGGAGGGAAGGAAGGAAGGAAGGAAGGAAGAGAAGAAGAAGGAAGGAAGGAAGGAAAGGAAAGGAAAGGAAAGGAAAGGAAAGGAAATAAGGAAGGAGGGAAGGAGGAAGTACAAGCCAATTAATTTAAAGACGGAAAGACGATAGCATGGAAGGAAGGAATGATGGAAGGAAGGAAGAAGGAAGGAAGGAAGAAGGAAAGGAATGATGGAAGGGAGGACGAAAGAAGGAAAGGAGGAAGGAAGGAAGGAAAGACGGAAAGAAGGAAGGAAGGAAGGAAGGAAAGAATGATGGAAGGGAGGAAGGAGAGATGGAAAGACGGAAGGATGGAAGGAAGAAGGAAGGAAGGGAAGGAAGGAAGGAAGGAAGGAAGGAAGGAATGATGGAAGGGAGGATGAAAGAAGGAATGGAGGAAGGAAGGAAAGATGCAAAGACGGAAGGATGGAAAGAAGTAAGGAAGGAAGGAAGGAAGGACGGAATGGAGGGAGTAAGAAAGGAAGGGAAGGATGGAGGAAAGGAAAGAAGGAAGGAAGGATGGAAGGGAAGGACGGAGGAAAGGTAAAAAGGAACAGTCAGTGTTGTTTTTTTTTGTGTAATTCAGCTATTTAAATTGTCACTTAGATGCAAAGCAGTGCTACTAATACATGTGTGTGTGTGTGTGTGTGTGTGTGTGTGTGTGTGTGTGTGTGTATGTGTATGTGTATGTGTGTGTGTGTGTGGTGTATGTGTCATGTGTGTGTGTGTGTGTGTGTGTGTGTGTATGTGTGTGTGTGTGTGTGTGTGTGTGTGTGTGTGTGTGTGTGTGTGTGTGTGTGTGTGTGTGTGTGTGTGTGTATATAATCTTGTTGGTCTTGTAGCATCATTGTGTCATTTTCTGTTATGAAACTTATCAGTATGCCTGTGTATCAATGTCACCAATGACAAATGCCCCACATTTGTTTGGACAGATGTTATGAGCTGGTAAAATTTACGACTTTATTTTTTTCTTTTTTTTTCTTTCTGATAGAGGTAAAAAAAAAAAAAAAAAAAGCTGTTGACTGAGCTGAAAAGTTATCTTTTTCTCTTTCTGTCAGAGCCATGTGGAATGAGTCTTATCATGACAAGCACACAATCTTTCTCTGTTTCAGATCTCCACATCATAAGAGGGGTTTTTTTTTTTTCTTTTTCTTATTATGTATGCTAAATACGGCAATAACGAATGCAAATTTATGGACCAGTTAAGTGTCACCTCACTTTAAACGTAAGGAAGCAGTCCAAAATCCCCCCTCTCCCTTCCCTCCATTTCCCTCTCTTCTCCCTTTATTCAGAGTGAATCTCGCATCAAAGTTATCGGCTGGAGCTTTGAACGGTGGAATGCCGGCATGTCACATCTTTTGTTTCCTCTAATATCCCTGGAAAATCTGGTTAGAAATTGTAAAGATACAGCAACGAGCCGGGGTTTTTTTTTTTTTTCTCTCTCTCTGCACAGATTCCACACTGTTTTCACAGCTGTCTCGCTCGCAGGACGCGGCTGAAGGTGGAGAAAGGAGGGGATGGGGAGGGGTTGGGATAGAAGGATAGAGGGATAGAGGGATAGAGGAGGGGTGCTGCGATCAACTCATGTGTAAAGATGAGAAATGAGAAGCAAAAGGGATAAACCAATACATTGAGCGTTTGACACAAGTAGCAGCGGGGAGGAGAACTGTTTGAAAAGAAAAAGTATTATCTGTCTGAAGTGAGAAACTACTGCTGGAGTCTTTTTTCTTTTCTTTCTCTCTCTATATAAATCATCTCCATCCATCTATAAATGCAATGGCCTCGCTCAAATCATTATTACTGACTCCAATTGACAATTCCGACGGTTATTATTGTTGGGCCGCCATCGTCATGGCGACCGGATGGCAGATGCTCACAGGTAATGTCCCCCTCTTCATGCCGTCGTTATTATTAGGGCCTCTGGTCAACAGCCAAACACAGCAGCTGTCCGGTCCAACACCAACCTATAAACCCCCCTCGGCTCCTCTTCATAAACAATAATATGCGGATAAATGGGTTGGTGGTCAATGTCAGACGTGGCCAAGCAGAAACGTCGAAGGTTATAGTCGCCACCTAGTCGCTTCATGCCTGAAAATAATTGTTTGATTGTGTCCCAGTTTTGAATCAGAGCTAGTGGAAATATTAATGGAAATGATACGGCTTCCCTTTCAAAATAAGACAAAGCTTTTTATTAACCCTCCTGTTGTCCTCGAGTCAAGGAAGGAAAGGAGGGAGGAAGGAAGGATGGAAAGGAGGAAGGAAAGGAAGGGAGGAAGGGAGGAAGGATGGAAGGGAGGAAGAAGGAAGGAGGAAGGAAAGGAAGGGAGGAAGGATGGAAGGGAGGAAGAAGGGTAGGAAGGATGGATGAAGGAAGGTAGGAAGGAAGTTAGGAGGGAGGGAGGGAGGGAAGAAGGAAGGAAGGAAAGGAGGGAGGAAGGAAAGGAGGGGAGGAAGGAAGGAAGGAAGGAAGGAAGGAAGGAAGGATGGAAGGGAGGACGGACGAAGGAAGGTAGGAAGGAAGTCAGGAGGGAGAGAGGAAAGAAGGAAGGCGGGAGGAAGGAAGGTAGGAGGGAGGGAGGAAAAAAGGAAGGAGAGAGGAAGGATAGAAGGATGGAATGGAGGAAGAAGGAAGGAAGTAAAGGAGGGAGAAAGGAAGGAAGGGAAGAAGGAAGGAAATTATAACATTATGGGCTTTATTGGGGTTAAAATTGGCTAGTTATTACACTATCAGCTTTTTTTACATTTAAAACTGGCAAAATGATTATGTCATCGGCCGTTAATACGTTATCAGTCATTATTACATTATTGGAAAGTTATTGGCTTTATTGGGTTTAAAATGGAAAAAAAAACATTATGTTATCGGCCATTATTACATTATTGGCAAAGCTTTTACGTTATCAGCCATTATTATGTTATTGGCCTTTAAGTGAAACCCAGTCAACTTCATAAAAGAGGCAAAAGTGTCATAAATCTGCTTATTTCTTATTTCTTTTTGACTTGCTGCACAGCTGTGACATCTCTTTCCATTTCGTGGCATGAGGTAAGCGCCCCATATGACAAAGTGCCACCCCAGCTACCTTTTTCCTTTTTTTTTTCTTCTATTTTTTTGTGCCTTGAATAATCCGGGGACACGGGCCTAACGTGATCTGACATTTGAAACGTCCGTCGCAGGTTCCTGTTAATAAATGATTCACGCGGCCGACCCAGGAGACTCGGAGTTAATGCCATCTCAGTGGCAGCGATCTAAAAACTTTGACTCGGATCCAGCATCCGTCCTCCTGGGGACGGACAAATGGACACGACCGTCGTCTCTCCGGTGCCCCAGGTCTCCCATTATCGACCCCGGAAAAAAAGCAAAAAAAAAAAGCAAAAAAAAAGCCAGACATGAGAGACCATAATGATCCAGTGTCAGAATGCAAAGTGCCGCGTTGCTGCTTTTATGTGTGTGTTTTCCCCCCGTCGCGGCGAAGAGGAAGTTGTGATTCTTTTTACTGCCACACAGCTTTAGGTGCACTAACAGCATCCGAAGGTCCCTCAGAGAGACCTAATGTGAATTTAATGACCTGACGCTGGGCGAATGACAAGTACGCGAGGTGAAGGTGACAACCTTTTCTTTTTTTCTCCCTCCATCTATATGATTTCACCCCCCCCCCCCCTCCCCCCTCCCTCCCTCCCTCCTTTTCCCCAGGTCTTGTTTTCTGAAAGCTGTGGTGATGTTACATCTATTATAGCACAGCACACGGCTGGCAGTCACCGCTGTGAAATTCAACAATACTGAAAGCTCCCTTCAAATCTACATGCTTTCTGAATTATGCAAAAAACTCCATGCTTTGTTTGCTTTATGACAACTTTGCTCTTTTTTTTTTTTTTTTACATATATTAAGCTAGCAGAGGAGTGGGACATACTGTACTGTAGCTAGTGACGGTTGATCCCTGGACTGTAATGTCACCATCCAGCCAAGACAAGACAGTGTACATTCAAGTTTTAATATGCAAGCGTCCCTCAGAGGCAGAGCTGCTCTCTCTCCCTCTCCTCCCTCTCTC